>NC_067231.1:30851200-31151200 GCF_019924925.1 Ctenopharyngodon idella | reverse complement strand
ACGGTTTTCCTCACAGACCTTTGCTGACCACAGGCCTATTTGCATCTTGTTGTTTTGGGGGCGTGGTCACATGTTCTGAGGGGGCGTGGTCATTCTACCTGAATACTCTTACTGTTCCTGCAGCATACACTGTGCATATATTCAAATTCATTTATTTATTTGAATTTACATTACTTTAATACATTTCTTATTTATTTTTATCAAATGTATTTATTTATTTACATTTATATTATGTTAATACATTTCTTATTTATTAACACACACAGTTTCTGCCAATCTCATGTTAATCTTGAGTACATATAGAGTAATATTGCATCCTTCATATCTCAGAAAAGTCTTTAGTTTTATCATATTTATAAAAGATAGATACGCTGTACGGAGTCTTTCCGAAAAAAGCAGAGCTCCTGGAGGCGTGTCTGCCGTCAGTGCTGTGGGCGGAGCTAAAGAGTCACGAGCGCGCGCAGCTTCTGCGCAGAGATCGTCTGCTAGCTGTGACATCATTATAAATAAAAAGGGAACAAAAGCGTTTACATTTTATGCACTTGTGCGCCGATTGCTAACAAAACACAGACATCCGATCCAGCTTTACTCTCTGCCCGCGATCTGCAAATCCAGCACCGAACTGGGACTTGTTTACAAAACATTCATCACCAAAATCCCCGGATCAAACAAACATACGTGCACAACTCCGTTGCTGTCCCGGAAAAACAAACTTCATCCTCTGTTCCCTTAACACTGGGTTGTTTGGGAAGCTGAAAAAGCTAATCTTTCCCTCACAACCAAAAACACACTCCTTTGTTTACAGGAGCTGCGGCTCATTTCGGAGGCTGCGTCCTTCGGAGGTCTCATTTAAAGGCTGCATACTTCATCAAGGATGTCTTATTTAAGAAAAATAACCGTAATAAAATTGACTGATATTCATTGTGAGGTGTAAAACACTGTCATTTCTTTCTTACGTTGCAATCTAACGCTTATTTTTCTTAAATGACACTGCCTCGATGATGTGTGCAGCCTTCAAAGGGTGCAGCCCCTGAATTGGGACACAGCCATTGTTGAAAAATCTCTCGTCTTCCGTATCCCGCACTCTGTGTGATGTGTGCGCTTATCAGGGAGAAGTTCCTATACAAGGAATTCCGCCCTTTATGACGTGATAAAGGCCATACTTCACAAAAACTCTCAGAAACCTGGTCCGAAGTAGTGGATTTGGCGCGTCCAACTTGTGTTTTTTTTTATTTAATTTATTTTTTACGCAGTTTTTCTTTAAACTTTTCCCCGGACCCCAGTTTGAAAACCCCTGCTTTATAGTGTAAACTTCAAAGTCAGAATCTCTTTAGTGTGGTTCCTCCGCAGGAGCAGAACATAAAACACACACTTCACACATCATGTCGAGTGTTAAAGCCACAGGAGCCGTAATTATAATGTTTGTGCCTTCAGCGGAAGATTTTCCTCCACTAAACGAGCTGCTGTGTGTTTCAGATGGGCCATAATGAAGCGGGACTGCAGGCCATTGATGATTTGGTCAGGAGGTACGTCCACTCCTGTGCCTGGTATCTGGGTCCCTTCTATAACATGGTCCGTCTCTTCCACCCAGACTACATCAAGTCACTTCTGACCGCCTCGGGTAAGACATGCACGTCTGTCTGGAAAACACACCGCAAATTAAACACCATAAATCATGAACACAGACAATCACATTTTCCCCTTAAATTGCCATTGCTGTATTCTAAAATAGTCTGAAATGGAACCTAATAAGTGAATTTTCCCAGAAGTGTGTAATAACATTAAACTCTTTATGTTTGTTCTGGCAGCTAACATTACTTTCAAAGACAGGATCTTTTATGGGTTCATGAAACCCTGGTTGGGTAAGTGATGTCCTCACACACACACACACACACACGAAATGTGAAATGTCCCAATTCACGTTCTCTCTTTCCCAATCTAGACTAAAGGTGGCGATTTTGAAGAAGGTTAAAGTTTTCATTTGTGTCAAGAAAACTTCATTACATCTGTTCATGTTTTCACTGATGCTTCATCGAATCATTGATTCAGTTCATACTTTTATTCATCGAGGATGCATTAAATTGATCAAAAGTGACAGTAAAGACATTTATAATGTTACAAAAGATTCTGTTTCAAATAAATGCTGTTCTTTTGAACTTTCTGTTCATCAAAGAATCACGGTTTCCACCAAAATATGAAGCTGTTTTTAACACTGATAATAATCAAATGTTTCTTGAGCAGAAACTCTCAGAAGTTCTAATCTAAACTCACTGAAGCTCATCTAAGCTTTTACAATAACTGAACTTTCAGGTTAGGCTTTCTCAAGCCAACATCAAGGTTTGTTGACATGATGAAATCATTCAAATATGCTGATTTGCTGCTTAAGAAACATTTCATTTTCATTGCTTCTTTTAAAACATTATAAAAAAAACAAACTTCTGAATGCCAGTGTGTTCACAGCCGTCTAAAGCTCTTCCTGTGTTTGTCACAGGTCACTGTCTTCTGCTCCAGAACGGTCAGGAATGGTCACGCCACCGCCGACTCCTAACTCCAGCGTTCCACTTCGACATCCTCAAAAAATACGTTCACATTTTTAACCAGTCCACCAACATCATGCACGTACGTCAAACACGCACACATTTTACAAGGTCTAAACTTTCACACCAAAACTGAAGCTGTTTTACCAACAGAAACGCTGCAAAGTCGCAGATGATGATGACAGATTAGTATCTGGTGATGTTTGCAAGATTTTAAGCACGTCTCACAGCGTTTGAGCTCAGACACGCTAACTGCGTGTATCTCATCAGATCATCTGCCGGCTGAAGCATGAAGGCCTGCACAGATAGGGCTTAATCTCGTGCCAGACTGAAATGCACGTTTGAGCTGTTTTAACCAGCAGCATATATCTTAAAATATGTCAGTGCCATTCTTTTGTCTCAAGATGCACACCAGTAATGTTGTTTATAAAAGCTGCTTATTGAACTAATCTTGGCTTAATCTTAATCTTATTCTGTGAAATCAGCAGGCCCAAAGATATTCATCTGGTAAAAAGGGAAGTAAAAGAGGGTGAATCTTACGAAAGCACAACCAAGAAATCTATTTTTTATGGTCATTAAGATTGTGCCATTGAAGTATAATTAATTATAGCTTCATTAATATTTTTAATTTGTTATTTTAGTTATTTTGATGTTTTTGTTATTTTTATTGTTTTTTTTTTAGTTATTTTACTACTTAAACTAAACAGAAATAAAATGTGTTAAATTAAATATAATAGAATTAAAATAATATTTAATATTTTATTTCAGTTTAATTTTTTTTGTTGTATTAGTTAACAATAATAACCCTGATTGTGACATTATTTTAACAACAATTTCCCCCCAAATTCCCATGAATGTGTTTTAATGTTCCTAAAATAAGCTTTAGGTGAAATATAATTTCTTCTTTCTTCAGATTTGACAGTGAAAGTGATCATGTTTTTGTGAGATGTACGCTTGTATTCTTCCTGTTTTAAGTGCGATCTCATCAGTTGTTGTTTCACAGCGGAAGATTGTACTGATATGTGAGGAACTGTATAACTGCTGGTTCCTTCTGTGGTTGCATGTGTTTATGTTTTATTTCAGACTAAATGGCGCCGCCTGCTGGCCGAAGGACAGAACAGCCTGGACATGTTTGAGCACATGAGCTCCATGACTCTGGACAGTCTGCTCAAATGCACCTTCAGCTGTGACAGTCACAGTCAGGGGTGAGTGTGTGTTCATACGTACGTCATACACACGTACAGCAGAGCACGGTCATAGTGTCTGTCTCGTGTCTCGCAGGGAACCCAGTGAATACATCACAGCTATCCTGGATCTGTCTAAACTGCTCGTTCAGAGACAGCATTACCTTCCGTATCACTGGGACTGGCTGTACTGGCGCTCCGAACAGGGACGGCGCTTTCGCAAGGGTTGCGACATCGTACACAGCTTCACTGCTAAAATTGTTCAAGAACGGCGTTCCCAACTCAAACAGCAGGAATCCGGGAAGAGCAACACGAAAAACCTGGAATACACAGGAGGATACAAGAAGAAGGACACGGACCTCATCGATTTACTGCTTCTGTCAAAAGCAAGTTGTTTTTAACAACATACAACACTACGGAATCATTACAATTTTTTAATGCATTTATTGCATTTATTTGATTTTCAACTCTCAGAAGTTCTAATCTAAACTCACTAAAGCTCATTTCAAGCTTTTACAATAACTGAACTTTCAGGTTAGGCTTTCTCAAGCCAACATCAAGGTTTGTTGACGTGATGAAATCATTCAAATATGCTGATTTGCTACTCAAGAAACATTTTTAATTTTTGTTTTTCAGGAGTAAAGAAATAGAATAGAAGGTTCAAAAGAACAGCATTTATTTGAAATAGAATCTTTTGTAACATTATAAATGTCTTTACTGTCACTTTTGATCAATTTAATGTTTCTTGATGAATAAAAGCATATGATGAATAAACAAACATATGAACTGTTTTCAACATTGATAATAATAATAAATGTTTCTTGAGCAGCAAATCATCATATTAGAATGATTTCTGAAGGATCATGTGACACTGAAGACTGAAAATTCAGCTTTGATCACAGGAATAAATTACACTTTACTATATATTCACATAGAAAACAGCTGATTTACATTAAAATAATATATCACATTTTTTACTGTATTTTTGATCAAATAAATGCAGCTTTCGTGAGACTTCTTTCAAAAACATTAAAAAATCTTATTTATTCCAATCTTTTGGTCGGTATTTATCCCAAACTAAAGGAAGTATTATATTTAATGAGTTTTTCTGTTCAGGATGAGAATGGCGAGGGACTCACGGACGAGGAGATCAAGGCACACGCAGATATGTTCATGTTTGCAGGTGAGTCAGTGTTCACATGTTCATTGGTTTGCTGTTGGTTTGGATGATGAGCGCATCACTGCCGTCTGCATCAGGTCACGACACCACCGCCAGCGCCCTCTCCTGGATCTTCTACAATCTGGCCATGCATCAGGATCATCAGGAGCGCTGTCGTGCTGAGGTCATGTCGCTGCTGCGGGACGGAGAGACACAAGACATCAGCTGGTCAGTGCAGCTCGTTTAGATGAACAGCTGATGCTGAACATTTTAAAAAAAATAGGATGTGAAACAGTATGCAGTATGCTTCAAGTATGCATTCTGCAAGACATAAACATAAATAGTGGTATGATACAGTGTTGTTGTCACATGACTTGTTTAATTCAGTGAGTGGCATCATATGGACGACACTTAAAAACAAAATCAAGGAATCAGTTTTCAATGTAATAATTCAAACACAAAAATGGACATTGCGAATCACTTCTTTAAATGGACATTTATATGCATATTTACTTATTTAATGTTTTAAAATGTAGTTAAAAGAAAACAAGTGAATAAATCATTTTTTAATTGAAAAATAAATAGACATGTATAAAATTGTTTAATAAATTTAAGCTTTAAAATGCAGTTTATATAAAACAATAAAACAACGTGTATTAAAAAAAAAAAAATATATATATATATATATATCCTAGTATCATTAATTCATATACTTTTATAGTTTTTATTAATATTTTTAATTAGTTATTTTTTAATGTTAATTTTTTTATTTTAGTAATTTTGTTTTTGTCATTTTTATTAGTTTTTGTTTTTTAAAATGTCTATATATATATATATATTTTTTTTTTTTATTTTTTTTTTTTTATTTCAGTTTTCATTTCAATCTTAAACTAAATGTTACATAAACCCATGAAATAATCTAATAATACATAATTTTTAAATGCATCCAGTTATAATCTCAGAAATAAATATGGTTATTTTGCATTTTCATTTTTTTTTAATTAAAAAAAACAAAAAAATAATAATAATAATAAATAATAATAATATAATAAAAAAATGTATTGAATATTCAAAATAACCATATTTATTTCTGAGATTATAACCAGATGCATTTAAAATAATTTATTATTTGACTATTATATATATGTGAAAAATCATTTTATTCAGTTCAAATGAAGGTCAGGTCAAATGTAGCACATCATCTATATTATATTTTATATTTTATAGATATTTATTAGTATTTTATTTATTTTTTAATGTTTTATTAGTTTTTTTTTTGTTTTTAATATTTCTATATTATTTATTTATTTATTAATTTTTTTCAGTTTTTATTTAAACCCAAAACTAAATGTTAAATAAACCCATAAAATAATCTAATAATACATAATTTTTAAATGTATCCAGTTATAATCTCAGAAATAAATATGGTTGTTTTGCATTTCGTTTTTTTTTTTTTTTGTAAAAAAAAAAAAAAAATTATATATATATATATATATATATATATATATTTTTTTTTTTTTTTAACAAAAAAAATATTAAAAATTCAAAATAACCATACTTATTTCTGAGATTATAACTAGATGCAAATAGTAACACTGAACACATATATGGCTGACTGTGATTCTGCGCTGTGATTGGCTGTAGGGAGGATCTGAGTCAGCTGCCGTTCACCACCATGTGCATCAAGGAGAGTCTGCGGCTTCACTCGCCTGTTCTGGCGCTGACACGATACTACTCACAGAACATGAAGACGCCAGGAGACTGTGTCATTCCTCAGGGTAACGGCAGCACACACACACACACACACACACACACACACACTGCTGCAGCATTGCATCATGGGGGAATAAGTTTCACATTGAGGCATGTGTGTGTCTGCAGGATGCCTCTGTTTGATTAGTATTTATGGTGTCCACCGTAACCCTGAGATCTGGACCGACCCAGAGGTGAGTCGAAATGTTAATTTTTTCCTGCTGTCCGTGACTCAATCTTAACCTAAGTTGAGACGCACAGATCTCATGAAATCATCGGGTCTCTGTGCAGGTGTTCGACCCCATGCGCTTCGACCCGGAGAACTCACACGGACGCTCTCCTCACGCTTTCATTCCTTTCTCAGCAGGACCCAGGTGCGTTCCTTATTAAAACACAAAGAAACACAAAGAAAAAACCTCATGGTGTTCATGCTCTTGCTCTTCTGTTTCTGCAGGAACTGCATTGGGCAGAACTTCGCCATGGCAGAGATAAAGGTGGTTGTCGCTCAGACTCTGTCCAGGTTCAGGATTCTGCCGGGACCCAAACCGGTGCGGCGTCTCTATCAGCTGGTGCTGAGAGCAGAAGGAGGCCTGATTCTGAACGTCGAGAGGCTCAGCGAGTGACCAGCGCTGAAGCACATCCCCTTACAATGCTTACTGTGATATTTTTTAATAATTTATTATTGGTTCAAAGTTTTAAAGGGGAACTGTTGAATTGCAAACCAACTGTTTTGTAACATATACTGCTCTAACTGCGTAAACTTATTATGCTTTGATTGAAAATTTAAAAACTTTGTTGCATAGCCAATTTTGCTTTTTTAAATATTAAAAAGATGGAAATATAATTAAAATATATTTCAGTGAATATTCTAATCTCTTTAAATACCTAATCCTGTTTGTGTTGCTGTTGTTTGCTTTAACAAAATTCAAATGAATAGTTTGCACAGCATGATTTTCTGAAGTTATGTGCCTTGTGTTCTAAAATATAAACACACATAGATTTGTGTGTGAGTACACAACTCTATTACTTGAGTGAAAGTACAGATACTGCTGGTCAAATATTACTCCATTACAAGTGAAAGTTGTAAAGACAGATTTTTACTTAAGTAAAAGTACAGAATATATTTTTTGAACGAATGTCTTGAATGAATGATTCAATGACAAATACATTTTTAACAGTCACTTGTCGCCACCCGGTGGAGAAACAATGTATTTAGTACAATCGTTATTTGAAGCGTCAAGTTAAAGTGTTAGTTCACCCAAAAATGAAAATAATGTCATTAATTACTCATCCTCATGTCGTTCCACACCCGTAAGACCTTCATTCATCTTTAGAATAAATTAAGATATTTTTGATGAAATCTGATATACAGCAAGACAGCAAGTTAATTAACACTTTCAATGCTCAGAAAGCTACTAAAAACATATTTAAAAGTCATGTGACTGCAGTCGTTCAACCTTAATATTATAAAGCGACGAGATCTTTGTGCGCCAAAAAAATGACTTTTCAACAATATCTAGTGATGGGCAATTTCAAAACACTGCCTCAAATATTTTGTTTTCTCTTGTTCTTGTGATCTTTTGTTACTTTTGGGCACTGAAAGTGTAAATTGTCTTGCTGGCAATAAAGGCCTCACTGAGCCATCGGATTTCTTCAAAAATATCTTAATTTGTGTTACAAAGGTCTTACGGGTGTGGAACGACATGAGGGTGAGTAATAAAATACATTATTTTCATTTTTGGGTGAACTAACCCTTTAACTTTCAAATGTTTTATTTTGATCATAGACATCAGTGTTTATATGGGAAATGTAAAGTTTTATCCCAGTACTCATGTGATAATTATCAAATACCAAATAACATGATATTTAGCTAATTTTACCAGAGGAACCCCGCCAAAAACATGGATTTTTGTTTGTTTTCTGGTGGACTTTCTACTCGAGGACCTTGATAGAAATGTAGTGGAGTGAAAAGTACGAAATTTGCAAAGTCCCATTCAAGGCAAGTCTGTTCACTCGGCGGCCATTTTGCAACGCCTCCCGGCAGCTATTTCGGGCATCCAAGACCAAGTCCTATCAGTTTGAATGGGGGAATCCTGAAATCTCAAAGACTGCTTGCCGAACTCACAATTAAATAACATATTTCAAATCAGCAACCAAATCTGACACGAACTGTCTTATACTTAAATAGCAAAAAGCTCATTTTTCAGGCTAGACAAGCCAATGCGCATGTGCAGTCTTAATGAGCGCGAGTCTCAGGTTTCTATGGGAACCGGAGATTCTAACAGCAGCTGCAGTGACGCAATGACTGTCAATCAGCGGTAGAACGCGGGACGTTTTCCGCCATATTGCGCGTCTTTCTATATCTATAGTTTTTGATATTTGTCTTTCAATGTAGTGAAGTTAAAGTCACAAGTTTCCAGAAAAAACAATACTCAGGTAAAGTACAGATACTCCAAAAGTGTAAGTAAATGTACTTCGTTGTACACATTTTCGGACTCCCTCCCATTCCATAAAACCCAGAACAAGGAAGTCACATGCTCATCTTTAACTGAAACCGAAACTGAAAGGACTTTGTTTGCACAGTGAGATGGCGGAGGCTGCTCTCGCGCTCTGCTGTCCAGTCTGTCTGGATATGCCCAGGGATCCCGTGACCATTCCCTGTGGACACAGTTACTGTATGAGCTGCATTACAGGCTGCTGGGATCATGAGGATCAGAAGGGAACCTACAGCTGCCCCCAGTGCAGACAGACCTTCAGTCCAAGACCTGCTCTCATGAAAAACACAATGCTGGCAGATCTGGCAGAGAAACTAAAGAATATGATGCCTGAAGCCACTCTCTGTTACGCTGAGCTCGATGATGTGCCGTGTGATGTCTGCACAGGGAGAAAGTACAAAGCTGTGAAATCTTGCTTGGTGTGTGTGGTGTCTTTCTGTGAGCTACACCTGAAGCCTCACTGTGTGTCTGAGGCATATGAGGGCCATAAATTAGTCACGGCTTCCTGTGCGATCAAGGAGATGATCTGTTCTACTCACAAGAAACCGCTGGAAGTTTACTGTCAGACAGATGAAGAGTTTGCGTGTTTGCTTTGTGTTCTGGAGGAACACAGAGGGCACGAGGTTGTGTCAGCTGCCACTGAGAGACAAACGAAACAGGTAAATGCAGTCTATCAGGAATCAAATGAGAAAGTTTCATTTCAGCTTATTACAGAGTGTTTCAAAGCAGCTTCACAATAATAAACATGCATGCAAGCATGTATGTGTATCACACATAAATATGAATTTCATTCATTCTGTCTGAATTTCATCCACACATCATTAGGCATTAGCTGATTTTCTATGTTTGTCCACAGAAAGAGATTGAGGAGATGCAAAGTAACTCGAAAAAGAGAATTAAGAGACGAGAGAGCGAGTTAACGGAGCTCACAAGATCAGTGGAGACGATCAGGGTGAGTTTTGGGCAATACTGTTCAATGCCTACATAAAATGAACATTATTTTAAAAGAAAATTCAGTAACACTTTGGTATGGGGAACACATTCACTATTAACTACGACTTTTGCCTCAATAAACTCTTAATTTACGGCTTATTAATGGTTAGTAAGGTTAAGTTCAGGAATGGAGTAGGATTATAGTGGTGTAACTTTGTTTTAAAAAGTGGGTGGGACATGAGTGCTGTTTTTGTTTTGTTTTTTGAATGGATGTCAATGGAGGAGAGGCTTCACAAACAGCTTTTGTGGAAAAACAGTTTCTATCATTAAAGGAATCAACAGCCGTTCAGCTAATCTTCAACATGTTTGCCATTAAACCTTCATTTTGCCAAAAAAAAAAAAAAAAAAAAAAAGGAGTCGTCTGCTCTCCAATCGCTCTCATGGTACTTCAATGTCATACACCGATTGGTCTGCGCAGCGCCGACGCATCTGGACAAAACCAGCAACTGGGTTGTTTTGACCCAGTAGTTGGGTGAAATGTTTGCCTAACCTGCCATGTACTTTTATTTAACTCAACTATTGTTTAAAAAAATGTATTGCTTGCATAAAATGAACCCAGTAGTTTGAAAATTAACATTTATTAAAATGTTTAACAAATGAACAATTAAACAATAAACATTTAGTAAATAACTTATTAATAAATGTTCACCTTTTGATTATTTTTGTTGTAATTATGTGTCTGATTTTTAATTTCCAACCTATTTTGGGTTCATTTTAAGCCAGACATATAGTCATTTTTAAACAATAGTTGGGTTAAATAAAACTGCCAGCACGTTGGTCAAACATTTAACCCAACCACTTTGTCCATTTTCAACGCAACTTGGATTGTTTTTAACCCAGCATGTATGTTTTATACACAGCGAAAATAGCCTGTATTGATGTTTATATTATTGTCACTGAATGGGATGCTAAATATCTTGAACAAAGCACTTTTACAAGCTGTTACAGATCATACAGATCATAATCACAAAGTAGGAAGTAGGACATTTCCGATAGCACGTGAAGGCAACATAAATTAGTGTAAAATGTTCCTTTACCCGGGGTCAAAAGAGTTTAAAATGACAATAACTCGAGGTTAAGCACAGTGTGAAAAGCCCTAAAATTAAACAAGTAAAACACCAAAGCCTTTTTATGTTGATCTTATGAATCATTCATTAAAGGGTTAGTTCACCCCTGTCATTAATTACTCACCCTCATGCTGTTCCACACCCGTAAGACCTTCGTTCATCTTCAGAACACAAACTAAGATATTTTTGATGAAATCTGATGGCTCAGTGAGGCCTGCATAGCCAGCAATGACATTTCCTCTCTCAAGATCCATTAATGTACTAAAAACATATTTAAATCAGTTCATGTGAGTACAGTGGTTCAATATTAATATTATAAAGTGATGAGAATATTTTTTGTGCGCCCAAAAAAACAAAATAACAACTTTTTAACAATATCTAGTGATGGCCGATTTCAAAACTTCGGAGCGTTACGAATCTTTTGTGTCGAATCAGTGATTCGGATCACGTATCAAACGGCCAAACTGCTGAAATCACGTGACTTTGGCACTTCGAACCGTTGATTCGATTCGTAAAGCTCCGAAGCTTCCTGAAGCAGTGTTTTGAAATCAGACATCACTAGATATTGTTAAAAAGTCTTTATTTTGTTTTTTTGGTGCAACAAAAATATTCTCGTCGCTTTATAATGTTAATATTGAACCACTGTACTCACATGAACTGATTTAAATATGTTTTTAGTACATTAATGGATCTTGAGAGAGGAAATGTCATTGCTGGCTATGCAGGCCTCACTGAGCCATCGGATTTCATCCAAAATATCTTAATTTGTGTTCTGAAGATGAACGAAGGTCTTACGGGTGTGGAACGACATGAGGGTGAGTAATTAATGACAGAAGTTTCATTTTTGGGTGAACTAACCCTTTAAGGCAGGACACTCTCACCAAATCACCGAATCCCTTGTGTTTGCTAGCGCTCTGCCCAGGAAGCAGTGGGTGACATGGAGAAAGCCAGCACTGAGCTGACAGACTTCATTAAGGCCCAATGCAGTGAGATAATCCATCTGATCAGAGCTCAGGAGGAGACGGCCGTGAGTCAGGCTGAGAGAGTTCAAGAGCAGCTGCAGCAGGAGCTTTCTGAGCTTCAACAGAGAGATGCAAACATTCAGATGCTTCTAAGTTCTGAAGACGACTTCCTGTTCCTCCAGGTTCCTTTAACGTCCTCCTTCCTGTAGATTAATGCTTTTAAATGGGTCTGATATTAACATTAACGCATCCTGTGTTTTGTTGTGCCTTTCACCAGAGTATTAGATCTCTCTCAAATCCTCGAAGGTGTGAAAATTCACCCAGAGTTAATATGAGTTGTCGCGGCTTATTTGGACAAGTGAGGAAATCTATCTCTGACAGAAAAGACAAAATGATGGATTTTCTCGAAGAGAACCGCATACAGTTATCTGAGGAAGGTGAGGGGACCACACTGACACAGTTTGGATCAAAATGCTCTTCCGATGCTCTTCGTCACACAAGACATTACAATCACAGAACTTTTACTTTTATTTAATATCCCTTTTCACTCAAAATGACATCACATTGCAGAGATTTGAAATGATCGAGAAAGCTGTTGACTTTGAAATCTTTTTCTGCATTTCTGTCTCCACAGTTCAGAAAGTTCAGATTTTCAAGCCTCTTCACCCCAAGAACCGAGAAGAATTTTTGGAGTGTAAATCAATTTTTTTCTTCTTAAAGTGCCATATTGTGCAACTCAGAAGAGATAACAGTCTGTTTTTCTCCCGTGCAGATTCCTGTAAACTGACGCTGGATCTCAAAACAGCTCATAACAATCTCCATTTTTCGGAAGGAAACACCAAGCTGACGTGGGGCGTGGTACAGTCGAATCCTGATCACCCAGAGAGGTTTGATAGTTGGTGGCAGGTCTTAAATAAAGAGGGTTTGACAGGCTGCTGGTACTGGGAGGTGGAGTGTAACGGCACAGTCATCATTGCCGTTTCATACAAGAGCATTGTCACTAAAGGTCCTGGAACTGAATGTGGATTTGGACGCAATGATCAGTCCTGGTGTCTGTGCTGCACATCTTCTCAATACACTTTCTGGCATGATAACACTGAGACCAAAGGGTTAAAAACTCCCAGCTCATCTCGAGTAGGAGTGTATCTGGATCACGGTGCAGGAACTCTGTCCTTCTACAACATCTCTGACACTATGAGCCTCATTTACAGAGTCAAGACCTCATTCACTCAGCCTGTCTATCCGGGGTTTGGTTTCAGGCTCGGGTTTTTAGGCTCCATTCAAATTTCTCCCAAAGTCTGAAGTCATAAATACTGAGATTTTAATTTATATAAGTATAGCAATTATAAATTTGATGAAAATCTGTATTTCTATTACATATACACTGTGCAATTCTGAATATTGTGCACTCAAATAGACACCAGTTATATTGACATTAAAAAACGTTATATGAACATTTAAATAAGTTTAATCATCTCTCATTATGTGAAATGTATCTTTTCTGTGTGTAAAATTAATCCATGTTAAAGCATGAGTAGGTTTTTTTTTTTTTTTAATTGTTTAATGAGTACGTTATCTTATGTATACACTCTAAAAATGCTAAAAACAACCCAAGTTGTGTTGAAAATGGTTGTTTTGACCCAGTGATTGAGTTTTTGTATAGTAATTTTTAAACAATAGTTGAGTTAAATAAAACTGCCCACGTTGGGCAAACCCAAACTTTTGTACATTTTCAACCCGACTTGGGTTGTTTTTAACCCAGCCTTTTTTAGAGTGTACAGATAATGGGAAACAGAAAATAGAAACAAGATAGAAAAAAGAGAGAAAGCTCATAAATGTGTCATAAATGTTTTTGACACGTGAATGAAGTCCTATGTCCTTCTGAATCTCTCTTTTTGAAGGCATTTTAAGGGAATAGTGCTTAGGGATCTTCTAAAGGGATCTTCTTGTTAAGACAGCAAACATAAAGTTTGTACACACTAGGTTGATTTTTTGTTTCTCATGACACCTATATACTGCATAACCTACATAAATGGACTTTATATACACATATAGGTGTGTTTGATTTAGAAGATCCCTAAGCACTATTCCCTTAAAATGCCTTCAAAAAGAGAGATTCAGAAGGACATAGGACTTCATCTTTTTGCAGATCTCTTTGGAACAACATTACAACTACAAAATGGATGCCGCGAATCTTCTCCCTTCAAAGTGCCTCACAAGTAAACTAAAGGACTGTCCCGCCCCCTCCACTGGTGTTGCTTAGCAACCAGTGCAAACACACACACCACTCATGGCTTCCCGGGAACTGGACGCAGAGTTGGGCAGATCATCGCTGGAGGACAGAGTGTCTCTGTTCGGCCGGCTGATGGAGAACCGCAGGACTGGCAGGAAGGTTTGTGATGTTCTTCTGTTCTCTGGAGGAGCGTGTCAGATTTCTGCTCATGAACGGTTGCTGGGTTACACCTCGACAACACCCTCACCTGCACTCACAGCGCATTAGTGCACACTTTAGTACACACTTCAGTGCACACTTCAGTGCACACTTCAACCCTGAGCTTCTTCAGACGCAGGACTTCTGTGTGCCACGGGTTGATTTGTATCAAAACTCAGAGATTTAGAAAGAACTTTCTGGATTGGAGACTTTATTCCATGATACTTTTCAAATGTCTTCACTGTAAAAACGAATTGCTGATTTAACTTAAACAAAAGTAAGTTACCTGGCTGCCTTAAAATTTTGAGTTCATTGAAATTTAAAATTTGAGTTAATACAATGAAGGCGATTGATTTAATCAACAGAAACTCAAGATATGATGTTGTCTGAAACACGTTAATTATTGAAGTTGATTTGACAAAAGAAAAAAATGAAAATAGTTTTTTACAGAGTTTAAGTATAGATTTTAATTTTATCCTTGTCCCAGATCAGCATTACTGGTAACTAAATAAAATTAATATAAATATTAGATTAAATATTAATATTAAAACTTGAATATAAAATAAAACTGAAATAAATTACAGTTTAAGTTGAATTTAAGTAAAATGACTAAAAACTGAAATAAAAATAAATTAAAGTTATATAGAAATATATAAAACGTAATAAAAATGCCAGAAGAGACAAAATTACTAAAATTTAAACTAAAAATATTTTTAAAAAATCTAATAAAAATATGTATAAAAACTATAATATATATATATACTAAAATACCAGATTTAAACTTTCAATCTAATAAAAAACATCTTAAAAATATATATGATTATCTAAACAAAGAGTGAAATAAAAGAAAAATATAGGAAAATATCATTTCTTATCAAGCTCTAATTTTGCCAAATTATGCATAAATTATGAAAATATTACAAACATTAATGTTAGCCATGGAATGAGCCTTAGTAAGACCACTGAGGTTTTTTAGTGCTTAAAATGTCATTTCCATCACAGAATAAATGCTGATTTTTTTTAAAAAAAAATTTATGTGATGGAAATGACATTTTTATGATGGTTCAGGGGGGAAATGGAATTCTGCATGTACTGCGGTGGACAAACTTTGAGAGTTTAAAAACATGTTTTAAAGGAGTTTCTTTTCTAGAAATCCTCAGGATGAAAAGTGCTGTAGAAACACATGCTTTCATATTGAAATAAGAGCTGTAGTTTGTCCAGCTGTAGTCATGGTCACTCAGCCTGTCGTATATAAACGGGAACAGGCTGATGGGCATCAGAGGCACACGCTGCCGGTCCGTCTGGGATTGTCATGATTCAGGTTTAATTGCCCCAGGGGCAGAACTGGCGTCTCCAGGAGCCAGGTAAACAGAGGCAGGGCTGCAGTAGATCCAGAGAGACAGAGACATGCAGAGCTCCAGTAAGGAGGAGAACGGCAGCAGTCTGTTCCACCGCCGGCTGACACACCGGAGACGGACACGGCCGGACAACGAGCTGGTCAGTGACGAGAATGACAGGATTTCACTGACATTAATGGATGTTTTAGAGATCTAAACGGAAGTAGAGACTGAGCTTCACGAGAGAACTGCAGAGTTCATGAGTCGATCACTCGAAAAATGCTGGGTTAAAAACAACCCAAGTTGGGTTGAAAATGGACAAACCCAGAGATTGGGTTAAATGTTTGATCAACCTGCTGGGTAGATTTATTTAACTCAATTATTGTTTAAAAATTGCTTGCTTAAAATGAAACCAAAATAGGTTGGAAATTAACATTTATTAATAAGTTTAATGCATAATAATTAAACAATAAACATTTATTAAATTGCTTATTAATAAATGTTCACCTTTTGATTATTATTGTTGCCTCTATGTGTCTGATTTTTAATTTCAAACCTATTTTGGGTTCATTTTAAGCCAGTAATTTATAGTCATCACAGGTTGATCAAACATTTAACCCAACCGTTGGGTACAACTTGATTTTATTTCAGTTAGTTTTCACTGATAAACTCAAACTCTCTCAGCAACCCGTGAACAACACAGTCAAACGGTTTAGTTCATCACTTCCTGTCTGTGTCTCTCGAGCAGAAGTTCCTGTTACACCGGCTCATCGTGGTCGGCCGTCTCTCTGGCGCACTCGCAGACCGGACGACGGTGGGAGGTTTGAGAGCATCTGATTACATGAACAATCTCAGATTTCCCAAAGATTCTGTCAGTGTGTGAACGCTTCTGAATTATCACAGGACAGTCAGTGTCAAACTCTCTGAGGTTTTCCTCTGTGTCTCAGATCACTTCGAGAGGCTGAACATCAGTGTTCAGAGGAGCCGTCCGGGAGAAGACGTCACCGGCGTCCTGCTGCTCTACCCTGAACATGTCCTGAACGTCATCGAGGTGCGACACCTTCATCATTCACTCACACTCATCTTCATATGGCCTTCTGTACACTGTGGAACACAAGAGGAGAATGTTCACTATTGGAAATGACATTTGAAACTATCTTTTAAAAAAAACTATTTTAGGTTATTAACTAGTTTAAGTTTTAGTAAATCTAATGTGTGCTTTTGTCATTTTTATTAGCATTATTTCTATCTTTAATTCATTTTTATTTTAAAGATGCAGTAAGCAATTTCTGAGAAACCTGTTGATGTTTGAAATCACCAAAACAAACACACCCCTAACCCAGAAGAATCACACCCCTATCTTGATAGCTCCGCCCCCAAATTCACCAACACACTATGCGACACAGGCACCTCCCCCCTCACGAGTGGACACGCCCCTTACTGCTGATTGGCTACAAGTGTGTTTTGGCGCTCGGTCCAACAGCGTTTCTCAGAAATCACTTACTGCACCTTTAATGCTGATATTTTCCACACAGTGAACAAACTCAGTCTAGATCTAAAAATGATCTTCAGCTGAAGTTTTTCAGCGTGCAAAATATCTAAATGTTTGTTTTCCACAGAAGAAAGAAAGTCTTACAGGTTTGCAATTTCATTTTAGCTGAATGCATTACATTCCCAAAATCTGGAATAGTTCAGGAACGTCTCGCATCTCCTCATATAACAGAAGCAGTGATTATAAAATGTAAATCCATGATGTTTTTCATCCATTAGTGTTCCACTGAAGCTCTGCTGTCTGTCCTGCAAGACCTGCGACACATGGAGGAAAACCTGCACAGGTGAGACGAACGCAGATCATCTGTTACAGACACACGCCAGTGTCCGAACATCTGCTATTCTTCTGGAACATGAACAAATGTAGGGCGGGGCTTGATTTTGTCCGTGGTTGTGGTTTGCTATTGGTGGATCTCATGTGAGTGACAGGTTGCCCCGTCCTCGTCATCAGAGAAGAGATGTTGTTATGTCCCTTTAATTTGCTCTAACGGAGCTGCAGAAGTTGACAGTCCCTCTCTGACCCGCAGCGGCCTGATCCTGGAGCCCAGAATCCTGCTGGCGTCCCACGACCTTCACAGCAGACTCTTCCAGCAGTGGAACTACAAGCTGTTGAGCGAGTCTGACGGCCGCCGGACCGTCGTCTCAGAGGACCAGAGCCCGGAGGAACTAGTGAACGAAACTCTCCGTCAGGTCCTGCGGCTCGGGCGTCACCTCTTCAACGCGACAGAACAGATGACGGTAGACGTTAGAAATACAGTTGTGCATTAAACCATTGCGCTGCTCAGAGGTTGCTGTCATTTCTCACTTATGTTTCTGATCTTTTGTTTCTGATCTTGTCAGTAAACAAAGCATTAGCTTAAGTGTGTGTTATTATGTACATAGGCGAGCCTGAGATGATTTTAACACTCACAACACTCTAAAGAAGTGTTAGAGACGTGGATAATGCCTCACAGGAGGGAGATCTGTGTGTTTGAACAGGGATCTAAAGTGATTCCAGATGAAGTTCTGAAGGACGCAGCAGATGTGATTCCTCCTCAGGCCGCAGTGTGTCGTCTGGTCCAGATGGAGGCGCTGTTGAGCCCTGCGCGCTACTTGAGCACATATCATTCACCTCTACATCAGCTGCTGGACTCTGGTAACACATCATCACATTCTGCTTAATGCTCCTAATGTGACATTATTCACACGCCAGCTGTATATTATTTCAAATGTAGAGGATTTATACATCGAGGTCTTTAATTTATGGTTTAAATGGAATTTTATTATGGAAGGTTGTTTCCACCATAGAAAAAATAAAAAAGGTAATTGCAACTTTTTTATCTCACAATTCTGACTTTTCCTCACAATTGCAAATTTAGATGTAAACACAGAATTGCAAGAAAAAAAGTCAGAATTGTAAGGAAAAAAGTCAGAAATGCGAGTTATAAAGTCAGAACTGCAGGATATAAACTCACAATTGCGAGAAAAAAGTCAAAATTATTGTGAGAAAAAAGTCAGAATTGCAAGAAAAAAGTTGCAATTATGAGAAAAAAAGTCAGAATTGTGAGAAAAAAAATCAGAATTGTGAGAAAAAGGTCTGAATTGTGAGGAAAAAAGTCGCAATTACGAGAAAAAAAGTTGCAATTATGTGAAAAAGTTGCATTTTGCAAGAAAAAATTCAGAATTGGGAGGAAAATTTGCAATTGCAAGAAAAAGTCAGTATTGCGAGAAAAAATGACAATTGCGAGAAAAAGTCAGAATTGCGAGAAAAAATCAGAATTGCAAGAAAAAATGACAATTGCGAGAAAAAGTCAGTATTGCGAAAAAAAATTGCAATTGCGAGAAAAAAGTCAGAATTGTGAGAAAAAAAGTCAAAATTGCAAGGAAAAAAGTCACAATTACAAGAAAAAAGTCTGAATTGCGAGAAAAAGTCAAAATTGTGAGGAAAAAAGTCGCAATTACGAGAAAAAAGTCACAATTATGTGAAAGTCAGATTGTAAGGAAAAAGTCAGAACTGCAGGATATAAACTCACAATTGTGAGAAAAAAGTCAAAATTATTGTGAAAAAAAAAGTCAGAATTGCGAGAAAAAAGTTGCAATTATGAGAAAAAAAGTCAGAATTGCAAGAAAAAAAATCAGAATTGTGAGAAAAAAGTCTGAATTGTAACGGAAAAAGTCAAAATTGCGAGGAAAAAAGTCACAATTACAAGAAAAATTGTGAGGAAAAAGTCTGAATTGCGAGAAAAAGTCAGTATTGTGAAAAAAAGTTGCAATTGCGAGAAAAAAGTCAGAATTGTGAGAAAAAAAGTCAAAATTGCGAGGAAAAAAGTCACAATTACAAGAAAAAAGTCAGAATTGTAAGGAAAAAGTCTGAATTGCGAGAAAAAGTCAAAATTGCGAGGAAAAAAGTTGCAATTATGAGAAAAAAAGTCGCAATTATGAGAAAAAAAGTCGCAATTATGTGAAAAAGTAGCATTTTGTGAGAAAAAAATCAGAATTGTTATAAAGTCAGAACTGCAGGATATAAACTCACAATTGCGAGAAAAAAGTCAAAATTATTGTGAGAAAAAAGTCAGAATTGCGAGAAAAAAGTTGCAATTACGAGAAAAAAAGTCAGAATTGCGAGAAAAAAGTCTGAATTGCGAGGAAAAAGTGAATTGCAAGAAAAAGTCAAAATTGCGAGGAAAAAAGTCGCAATTACGAGAAAAAAGTTGCAATTATGTGAAAAAGTAGCATTTTGTGAGAAAAAAATCAGAATTGTTATAAAGTCAGAACTGCAGGATATAAACTCACAATTGCGAGAAAAAAAGTCAAAATTATTGTGAGAAAAAAGTCAGAATTGCGAGAAAAAAGTCTGAATTGCGAGGAAAAAGTGAATTGCAAGAAAAAGTCAAAATTGCGAGGAAAAAAGTCGCAATTACGAGAAAAAAGTTGCAATTATGTGAAAAAGTAGCATTTTGTCAGAAAAAAATCAGAATTGGGAGGAAAATTTGCAATTGTGAGAAAATAGTTGCAATTGCGAGAAAAAAATCAGAATCGCGAGAAAAAAGTCAGAATTGCGAGAAAAAAGTCAGAATTGTGAGAAAAAAGTCAGAATTGCGAGAAAAAAGTCACAATTGCGACTTTATATCATGCAATTGTGACTTTATAACTCCCAAGAACTGTGAGATAAAAAGTCGCAATAATCTTTTTTTTTATTCTGTGGTGGAAACAAGCTTTCAAAAATTTTTACGTTGTAATATAGAAAAAAATACTTCACAGCAGTGATAATCATTACTGAGGATGTTTTTTCTGCAATAGTATTATGGTCGGGATTATTCTGTAGTACGTTTGACTGAAGTTTGCCGTTTACTGAATGTGTTGTTTTGTCATCTGTTGATCATCTGAAGGACACGTTTTCGGGAGTTTTCGTCCCACCACAGTGTAGGTTTGGATTTAGGGGAGGTACGACATCATGTTTTACCCTCTCAGTGCATGCAATCATGTGACCATATAGACTGCATGTGTGCATGTGATTAAACCGCCGGAGGAACGACGGATGTTATTCCCGCTTCAACCCAAAGAACACAAACCACCTCTCAGAGGTTTCTCCTCAGAAAAAGACCCCAGTAATCGACAGCTAACAAAAATATCTTCAGAGAATGTTATGAACACGTTATTTCTGAATGTTCTCTGAACGTTAAAAATGTTTATAGCTTATAATAATTTTAAATAATTTTATAGCCTGACAACTATCAACTGATCGGGTCAGTTTTAGGAGAAACATCTGAGACAAAGTTAAGCATACCCGAGGACTCGTTCAGCTCCAAACTCTGATTGTTTTATGACTCTGATTCTTGTTTATTCTCATGTCTTTCTTCAAAAGTCTCATCTGACCTCCAACTAACTCCATGAATGTTCCCATCAACCCATGACTTTATATGTTCTCATTTCGTCTAGATAACTAATGAACATTTCAATGCATATGTCAATAATTGTTGTCATTTTTTGTGTATTTTGACAGAATCTGTGTGGCCTGCAGTGGAACATCTTCAGATCGTTTGAACAACTTTATTAATAAATACACATTTTTTTCACAGCTGAGTGTTTGTTACCTCATTTTACCTCAGAAAGTTTCTTTTCAGGCCAACATTAAAGGGGACCTATAATGGCACTTTCACAAGAGGTATAGTCTCTGGTGTCTCCAGAATGTGTGTGTGAAGTTTCAGCTCAAAATACCCCACAGATCATTTATTATAGCTTGTCTAATTTGTCACTTTTTGAGGGTGAGCAAAAATGCTCCATTTTTGTGTGTGTCCCTTTAAATGCAAATGAGCTGCTGCTCCCAAGAAGAGGGCGGAGTTTCAAGAGCTCATGTTATCAGCGCTGATTACCTCACACAGACTCACTGAAAAAGAGCGAAGTTTACATTTTCTAAACCAAAAACACAAGGGAAAAAAGAACACAAACTCAACTAGACAGCACACCAAAACAACACAAAACTGTTCTGTGTATATGAACTGTTTCATACGGAGTTTCAAACACTGGCGTTTTACAGAATGTTTGTGATTGAGGCTGAGAGTGTAACGCTGGGAATGGAGCGAATGCACAGAGATGAGAGACAATGAGAGAACTGAGTTCAGAATCAGATGAAATGCTGTCACAGAAGGGGAAGCTCTCAGTCCGGATTGATCAGTGTAATGCATTGAGTTCAGTCGGGAACGTTCCCATAACTTTCACTAACGTTCTTGTAAATGTTATGACAAAACGATCTAAAAACATTTAAAAAAACTATGTTTTCTGTAAAGCTGCTTTGAAACAATGTGTTTGTGAAAAGCACTACACAAAAAATTTGACTTTGACAAATAACACTTTAAAAAACGTTTTATGCAAACCTTCCAAAAACATTCAGCAAATATTAACAACACCATAAAGATGTTCTGAGAATGTTGTCCTGAATGTTTTCTCTCAATGTTATGAGAACGTTCATCAAGTAAAAATAACATTGTAAGGACGTTCTATGAATGTGATTCAGGCTGAACACTCTTTCTTCAGGTTCCTGATCCAGAAGCACCAGCAGATGAAACCATATAAGATCATCTGATGAAGATCATCCTCTATAATATCACACTGATTAGATGAGGAAAGATTCTGCTTATTTTCACACACTTCAGTCACCCTCATCTGTGTCCGAGTAACAGCGTCTTAAATTAGACAACCTCATTCCCACAGCGGCGAGATAAAAATACATCCTCGTCATCTGTCAACACTTCACTCTCAACACAAGTGAGTTCATTCGCTTTCCTACGCACCTGCTTTTTATATATATATTCAAAGAATCAAAATGTACAGATTGAACTACAGAATCCAACCTCATCAATAATTTTGCCTATATAGTGATTAAAAAGCAGTATTTTAAGGTCAGTTAAGCATTTTTTGTTGACTTTACATATTCTACACATGTATCACTGATATAAGACAACTCACAATATATTTATTTTGACATCTGCAACATATTTAATGTACAATACACATAAAAGATTGAGTTCGGAAAGATTTGTTTGATTTTGAAAGAATATGAATACTTTTATTCAGCAAGGCTGCAGTCAATTAGACATTTATAATGTTAAAAGATTCTATTTCTAATAAATGCTGTTCTTTTGAACTTTGTATTCATCAAAGAATCCTGAAAAATAAAATGTATCATGTTTTCCACAAAAATATTAACTGTTTTCAACACTGATAATAATCATAAATGTTTCTTGAGCAGCAAATCATCATATCAGAATGATTTCTGAAGGATCATGTGACACTGAAGACTGGAGTAATGATGCTGAAAATTCAGCTTTGATCACAGGAATAAATTACACTTTACTATATATTCACTTAGAAAACAGCTGATGTACATTATAATAATATATCACATTTTTTTACTGTATTTTTGATCAAATAAATGCAGCTTTGGTGAGCAGAAGAGACTCTTTCAAAAACATAAAAAAATCTTGCTGACCCCGAGCTTCTGAACAGTAATGCATGTCACGTTTGCATGATCCTGAGGTGTTTTGGTCCTGTTGTGTAGTTGTTGTGTAGTGTGTGTGTGATGGTCCAGAGTCTGCTGTACATGGAGGTAGTGTATATGTTATATATATATATATATACGGAGTGCTGCATTATGTAGCTCCACCCCCAGTCAAATCTCATTGGTCCATATTCCAGCTCCTCATTACTGCATATTAAGTAGGTCAATTGCATTTGTTCTCGTTCTTGTCACGTCGGGCCTGGTCAGGACATGGTGTTCTGATTATTTTGATCATGTGATCAGTCCTGTAGGTGTTGGCTCACAGCAGGACACATCTTCTGTGTTTCCTCTTCCTCTGTAGGTCCAGATCCAGCAGCAGAGCCAGGAAGTTCCTGTTGGGATAGATGGCTCGTTTCTGGACGATGCGGCGTATGGCCGTGTGCAGAGGCATGTCGTGATACAGCATCAGGTACGCCAGCACGAGCGTCGAGGACCGGCTCATTCCCATGATGCAGTGCACCAGAACTTTTCCTATGAGGACGAGATCAGATCTGATTACAGCCTTTATGATTCTAACAGAAGTCACGACAGCAGCCTCTCATACTCCTGTTCATAACACCCACAATTCAGACATTCTAACAAAGCTTAGCAGCTAGTTTAGGCATACTAGAAACATGTTAAAACATGCTAGCAACATGCTAAATTATGCTAACAACATGCTAAATTATTCTAGCGACATGCTAAATCATGTTAAAACATGCTAGCAACACGTTAAGACATGCTAACAACATGCTTATTCATACCAGCAACATGTTAAAACATGTTAGCAAAACATGCTAATTCATACTAGCAGTGTGTTAAATCAATGCTAGCAACATGCATAATCATGTTTGCAATATGTCAATTCATGCTAGCAGCATGTTAAAACATGCTAACAAAATACTAAATCATGCTAGCAACAGGCTAATTCATGTTAACAACATGTTAAAACATGCTAACAAAATGTTAAATCATGCAAGCAACATGCTAATTAATAATTAATGCTAACAACATGGTAAATAATGCTAGCGACATGCTAATTCATGCTAACAACATGATAAATCATGTTAGCAACATGGTAATTCATGTTAGCAACATGTTAAATCATAATGCTAACAACATGCTAATTCATACTAGCAACATGTTAAAACATGTTAGCAAAACATGCTAATTCATACTAGCAGTGTGTTAAATCATGCTAACAACATGCTGAATCATGCTAGCAACAGGCTAATTCATGTCAGCAACGTTAAAACATGCTAACAAAATGCTAAATCATGCTAGCAACATGCTAATTTATTTCTAACAACATGGTAAATCATGCTAGCGACATGCTAATTCATGCTAACAAAATGATAAATCATGTTAGCAAAAATGCTAATTCATGTTAGCAAACATGCTAATTCATGCTAGCAACATGTTAAGTCATGCTAGCAACATGCTAATTCATACTAGCAACATATTAAAACATGTTACCAACATGCTAATTCATATTAACAGTCTGTTAAAACATGCTAGCGACATGTTAAATCATGCTAGCAGCATGCATAATCATGTTTGTAATATTTTAATTCATGCTAGCAGCATGCTAATGACATGCTAAATCATGTAAGCAACAGGCTAATTCATGTTAACATGTTAAAACATGCTAGCAAAATGCTAAATCATGATATCATCATGCTAAGTCATGCTAGCAACATGTTAAAACATGTTAGCAAAATGGTAAGTAACGCTAGCAGCGTGTGCTAAAACATGTGAACAACACATTAAATCATGTTAGCAACATGCTAATTAATGTTAACACTGTGCTAAATCTAGCAGCATACTATAACATGCTAGCAACAATGCTAAATCATGCTAGTGACTTGTTAATTCATAACAACACATGCTAAATTATGCTAGCAAAATGGTAAAAATGCTAATTCATGCTAATAAATGCTAAAACATGTTAGCAACCTGTTGAACCATGCTAGCAAAACATGTTAATTCATGATAGAAACATGCTAATTCATGCTAGCAACGTGTTAAAACATGGTAGCAACATGCTAATTCATGCTAGATGCATGCTAAAAGATGTTAACAACATGTTAAATCATGCTAACATGCTAATTCATGCTAGCAATGTGTTAAAACATGTTAATTCATGCTAACAATATCTTTATCCCTCCTTCCACTTCACTAAATTTAAAGCTTATAAAACTTTCATATGACTTTGTCAAGCCAACATCAAAGTTCGTCCCAATGAACTTTACTCATCTAGTTATGTTTGATGTTGATTTTAAGTGCACACACTGTTTTACTTCTAAGAGTGAATTCTTTGATGTTGTAAAATGATTTCTTACCATCAGGAGTGTTGAGAGCCTTGTGAATAAAATCTGCTGCCGGTTTGAAGTAAACATCCAAATCAAAGTGTGTGGAGTCTTCAGCGGGGATACCGCAGTACACAAAACTAGTGCCGTAGTACCTTTGGTCCCCAATGCTTCCTCTCTTGGAGTGAGCGGCGTTCAGAATATGAGTGATGCCGAGTTTCTGCAGGGCGTTTCTGTTCTGTGCTATTCCTCTGATGGGAACAATAATACATTCATCATCAGAAGATGGTTAGCCTGAATGATCACATATCAAAATCAGAACTGACCTGGTTTACTTTCTTTACACTCCTAAAAATAAAGGTTCCAAAAGGGGGTTTTCACAGCGATGCCATAGATGAATCATTTTTGGTTCCCCAAAGAACCTTCAGCGAACAGTTCTTAAAAGAACCATTTTTTTCTTAGTGTGAAGAACATTTAAATAATTTAAAGAACTTTTTGTGGAACGTAAAGGTTCCACAGATGTTAAAAGTTCTTCATGGAACCATCAATGCCAATAAAGAATCTTTATTTTTAAGAATGTAAGGAAGAATTCACCTCCATTCTATAAAATGGCCACTTTTCACCATCCAATCAACTGCAGATAAACAAATTTAAGTCCCGCCCTATTTTATCTTGTTGAATATTCTGTTTCACTAGAAATCAGCTTGAAAAAACAGTCACATTTAACAGAAATAATATGATTTCTACAGACTCAAGAGATTTGTCAAGCGGCTTGTACTCACACGTTTCCGATGTACAGGTTTGGCCAAACCTCATCGATTTGGTGCAAGTTTAACTTACACGAGTCCAGAACTTTCTCCAGGTCTTTGACTGACAGATACTCTTTCCTGCTGTATTTACGGGCCATCACTGCTTTCCTGAATTACCCGCCAAATAGATGAAGAGAGTGTGTTTATAATGACCGGTGCGTTTGACTCGTGGCTCTCTGACTGATCCAACACAACAGCTGTTGCCCAATTTAGTGCCTTAGTGTGCAGATAGTCTTACTCACAGAGACATGTACACACACATGTACACACATGTACACACACATATACACACACTCCACTAATTGACCAACAGGCAAAGGTGATCAGGAGAACATGATTATCTGATGTTTGTACCTTTTTTTGTTATGTTTTATTTCATAGTTTATAGTGACATCATCTGTCAAGCTCCAGAAAGGCATTAAAAACTTCATTTAAACAGCCATAAAGAAGTCAATGTTCACTGATGATCTTTCGCTGAAGGTCAGAAATCTTTTTCACATTTGCATTCAGATGTTAAAACTAGTTTATTAGTAATCACACAGGTCTGCTCAGTACAAGATCTCTTTAATATTATTCAGACATTTATGTCACACCTAAAATGATATTAAATGCAAAACATCAAAATAAACATGCTAATAAAGTGTTAAATAATGCTAGCAATATGCTAACCATGCTAGCAAAATGCTAACAAAGTGTTAAATAATGCTAGCAATATGCTAACCATGCTAGCAACATGCTAAAAAAGTTTTAAATAATGCTAGCAACATGTTAAAAAATCCTAACAACATGCTAAATCATGTTAGCAAAATGCTAACACATGCTAGTAACATGCTAAATCATGCTAGGAATGTGTTAAATCATGTAAGCAAACATGCTAAAACAAGCCAACAATGTGTTAAATCATGGTACCAATATGTTAACAACATGCTAATCAGGCTAACAACATGCTAATCATGCTAACATGTTGCTAACAACATGCTAATCATGTTAACTATGTTAAACTTGCTAGTAATATGTTCGCAAAATGCTAATAATGCTAGCAACATGTCAAAATGTGCTAGAAATGTGTTACCACATGCTAGCAAAATGTTAAAACATGTGAGGAACAGGTTAAATTATGTTAGCAACATGTTAATCATGCTAGCAAATTGTTACATTATGCTAGAAACATGCTAATCATGCTAGCAACATGTTAATGACATTCTAAAACAGGCTAGCAGTGTGTTAACAACATGCTAAAATGTTAGCAATGTTAAAACATGCTAGTAATATGCTACCAAAATGCTAATAATGCTAATAACATGTTAAAATATGCTAGCAATGTGTTAAAATGTGTTAACAAAACATTAAAACATGCAAGCAACAGGTTAAATCATGTTAGCAAAATGCTAGCAACACGCTAATCATTGCTAACAACATGTTACAAAACATTAGTAATGTGTTAAATCATGTTAGCAACATGTTAGCAAACATGCTAATCATGCTAGTAAAGTATTAAATTATGCTAGCAACATGTTAAAATGCTAGCAATGTGTTAAATCATGTTAGCATGTTAAAACATGCTAGTAACATTTTTTGAGTTTGTCAGAGTAAAACCTTCAAACTTCTAGCTTTTCAATTTTTTTTTAAACGTTCAGACCTGGCTTTGTCAACGCAACATCAAAGTTTGTCATCAAACTCTAGTTTTATTTTATTATTGAGTACAGGAGACCACAGGCTGCTAATCTGATCTTCTAACGATTTTGCTTAATGCCAGTTAAATAATAAAAAAAAATTAGGCACTTTTAGAAACCTTTTGTTGTTTTTCACAATAAATTACAGTACAAAAAACATTTTACAGTAAAAGTACATGTATTGTTAAATATAAAATAAATCATCTAAATTATAACAAAATAACTGAATATCTAATATCTCTGTAAATCATTACGTTTTCCTTCTAAAGCTGAGAGCTGAGGTGTGATGATTCCAGTTGGAAGGTTTATGTTGTGCTCTTCATACAGCGGAGCGTCACGTCCAGGGCCCGCAGCTGTTTGAGGAAGCCTCGGTTCGGGAAGATCCAGCGGTGCAGTTTGACTGTTTTAACAGCGTTCAGAAGAGAAAGCCGCTGGTGGATCATGAGATACGCCAGAACCAGAGAGGCTGAGCGACTCACTCCCACCGCACAGTGAACCAACACCCGTCCTGCAGAACATGAACTCATGACCAAACTCAGATATTTGTGTTTACAGTATATCGCAACAAATAAACCTTCCTCAAAAGCCTGATGATCATATTTTTCTATAAAATGCTGTATGAATAATCAAATAAACCTGCTTCAGTCCAGTAAGTGTTCATCTTGAAATATTACTAACAATGTACTATGTTTAGTTGATAGAAATCAGATTTTCACATCAAGCATTGATCAGAATTGTGTTCATCTAATATGATGCAGTAGTCTTTAGGGGTCTAATGCATGTTCATGGTGCAGATAAACACAGTCTGAGGCTCAGCAGGTTTTACCTCCTGGAGAACTGAGAACCTCTTTGATATAATCAGCGCAGGGGTGAAAATAAACCGACAGGTTGAACGATGGCGAATCGTCTGCAGGGACTCCGTAATACTCGACGGTTGACCCGTAGAACTCGTGACTGCCCTGACAGTGCATCTTCCCATGAGCGGCGTTCAGGACGTGAGTGATGCCCAGCTTCCACAGACTGAAGCGATCATTGGCCACAGACCTGAGGTCATAAACACACAGCTGTTGAAATGTCAGCTGAGAGCTGAGAGAACGCAGATCTCTGGGTAAATTTATACTGCCCATAAAACCGAGCTCATCTAGAGAAGAAGTATCCGACCTGACTTTGAGAGATTAATTTAGTGTATGATTGAGAATAAAGAGAAATTATTGTTTCACCTTCACCTTCTGCATTTTATGGCATTACAGCTAGACAGCATTTCTGGGCACTATAGTGAGAATTTTTGGCCGTGATAGACAAATTTTGCACATTCAAATTAATCAATTAATCGATTTAACAGCATATCGATCAGTCATGATATACAAATCGAATAATCACAATTTATTGCATCTAACATAAAAGATTGTAAAAAATATATATGTGTATGTTTATTTGTGCATGCATCCACGAAACCGGTACGATTTGGACTAGATTTTTTACCAAAATGTATGACTTTTCTGAACACCCCACAACATTAATGACATATTTAACTTCCAGAAAAACATATTTTCCCATCTCAGGCATCAAATCCCTATTTGTAATGATGGGTCGGCAGAGCGGGGATCCATTTGCAAGCTTTATTAAGAACAGTATTTACACAGGTAGACAGGGGCAAAGGCAGGAACATAAACAGGGACAGGCAATGGTTGAGGCAGGCGGCAGACAAACAGTATCGGGTCACAGGCAGAGATCAGGGCAGGCAGCAAACAAACACAGTCCAGTACACAGGCAAGGGTCAGGGCAGGCAGCAGAGAATCACAACGGGTAAACAGTCCAACAGTAACAGAATAAACAATCCACAGGAAAACGCTCGGAAATGATCACCGGGGCAAATCAAGACTTCGCAATGAGGTGGTGTGTGTCTAAGTCCTTTATAGTCCAGGTAGTGTGCTAAACTGTATGTGGCAACAGGTGATTGGTGTGGAGTGTGCATGTGATTGGCAGGGAGGATTATGGGAAATGGAGTCCAGAAACTGACAGGAACAGACGGTGATCGTGACACTATTATTATTGGTCATCATTTTAAGTTATGGACACTATGGGAGCTCTCTGAATATTATTATAAAATGTATTTGTGATAAAATCAACATTTTCCTATTAATCAGATGACCCTCACACTAATTCAGTAATTGCAAATATAGAAGTTGCATAAAAAAATCTCTCACTTTTGCTATACTAAAGCCTGAAATGGGCACTTTTTCCGTTTCATTTTTTATTAAAGGCTTCAGAATTTGAACTAAAATCAGTATTCTTATGATTGCTCTGAACATTTCAGACAGAATTCAACTTTAAATTACTTTTTCATAAACTTAACAAAATAAAAATGAAAATGTAGGTGTGACGGGGTTGTGATTTTTTGCCCAAATTGGCCACTGCTCTAAATCTAGTGAATAAATGGAGAGCACATGGCATGCATGATATTAAGAAATCATGAATAATGTTGAAATAACAAAGATAATTTTCACAAGTAATAGTTTTCTATCTTTAATTGATGTAAAGGTGTTGAGTCGTTAAGCTTGACAAACACAATTTCACAACATAATTTAATTATAATTATTAAAGAAGGTGTCTGCTCACAGTGTTGTTCAGAAGACTTCTATGATGTCACTTCCTATTAATGGTGTCACATAAGTATCGGTTCATTATTTTTATAGGGGGAGAATGGTTTGTGTAACAGGGCTGAGGGGTTACTGAGGCACGGAACTAAATGATGTGACTTTAATGAATTTACTTAGAAAAAAACATTACCAGCAAAAAAGCACAGATGGATATTTATGGGAATGCCAAAATGAATGGACTTTTTTCTCATTTTATTAGTCATATCCCAAGTACACTTTCATAGAAGGCCTTGATGGACATGACAAAATAGGTGGTGTCAACTGAAAAAAAACAAAATAATTTCTAATATGAAGATAAAATGTATGTCATGACATTGATGCATGCATAAACAAATATATACATATATATGTATACACACACACACACACACACACACACATATATATATATACACTGAGATTTTTTGACCATAATATACAAGTTTTGCAGATATATAGTTTATATACATTTTTATTTCAGCTGTAGTTATTTTAGTACATCAAGTTACACTAAATGAAAATGAGTGATGTTGCTTTGGCTTTGTTCATTTTATTTCAAGTAACGAGAATGTTGTTAGTTTTAGTTTCAGTTCGCTGTAATATCCCTGCGACTCACATGTCACCCAGGAAAAGGTTGGGCCAAACTTCATCCGCATGATTCCCACTCCTCTTCCCTCCAAACAGGATCTTCTCCAGTTCCTTAACGGAGGGTGTTTCACACTCATCATCATCTTCATCCATTAGACAGACTCATCGTAAAGTTTGATATGAGCACGACTACAATATGAGCCTGTCATACTGCTGCTGTCAAATATGATTTAATCTGAAGTGACAGGAGCAGGTGCAGCTGGTAATCTAAAATTAAACCACACTCTCTACCTAGCAACCATTTCAGAGCGTCCACCCATGTGGCCTGGCTATCACCAACAACAGTATTTTCTTCAGAAATGACTTTAAATAAATATATACATTTAGTTAAATTAAATTGATTAAAGACAAAGGAGATCAGTTCACTAAGCAGGTTATGAAGAACACATTAGAAAGCTGCAGCACGGTGTGATTCCACATGTTGGCCAGCAGACGTCACTGTGTGAGTAGCAGCGGAAGTGACCTCATCTGCAGTATTTACACACACACACACGCACACACACATCCACTGCTGTCAGATCGACTGTGCACCTCCAGCTGGGTCAGGGCGCAATGATTTGCCACAGATGTCCCGATAGAGTGACATTTAGGAGATTTATCGCAATTCCGAGTGAAGAATCTGATGTTTAATGTAAGTGAAGCGAGCAGGCTAGCCGCTAGCATGCTAACACACTGAAATATCCTAATAATTCTGCTGTGATGTATTGTCATAGGCGTATGAACCCATTTTCAGGTTCATTCTTGATTTGATCTGTAAAGTATTATTGCTGTGGTGGGTTTATGGGTGCGAATGAGACATGCTAGTCATTTAGAGTCTCTGATTGCAGACTAAATGTGTCACACTGGATATTTATGTCATTTGGCATTCATATCTTGAGCAGTGTTGTGATTATAAGCCTCGTTTGTGATGATTATTGTGCACAGTCAGTGTTATCCTGACAGGTCTTTGTGCTTTTCCTTATCAACAAGCTTCTCCGTGTCAGGTATTGATTAAAGTCCTCAGTGTGACGAGCTGAGAGACATAATTATACCTGAGGTACTTTACTAACTGGCTCATATTACTTTACTCTTGTTTTCTGATAACAGCCTTATTCCTCTCTGCTGATGAGGGGCGTGGTTAGCGGAGGGTGTGGCGACGCGTGGGTGTGGCTACCTGTTGTTTAGACTCTGATGGGCGTGGCCGCCACTGTGATGTTTGTGATGTGCAAAAGCACATATTTTAAATATCGACCCATAATTTTTTTTCTGATGCCATTGTTCAGTATTAGTAACTTTAGCTGGTCCAGCATGTAAAACAAAATTACCAGAATGGCAGTTGCAATAGTGCAGCTTTATTCAGTGAAGGTCATTTTCTGATATTTAAATATCTTGTTTATTGACTTATTTGTTTAGAATATGCAAAGTAAAGTGTGATGCAGACGCACACAGATGTGATTTCACATGCATCTCTGTTGATCTTGTCACTGATTTGCATGTTTGTTTAGCTTCTTTTTCTGGAGAAAAGGACTAGTAATGGACTAGACCGTTTTGGTGCTGTTAGACCAGCGGCCGGTCGACACGTGTCCTGCTGTACTGATGTGTCAGTAGATCCGTGGCTGTTTTAATCAGGAAAAGAGGATGTTTCCTCACCAGCACAATCATCTCTGCGCTGTTTCATTTGTGAGACGTTTGAGACATCAGCAGAAAAAACAAACAAACTCATATGTTTCTCTTCCTGTTGTGTGTTAAAAATGTAGCTGTTATGTTGGGTGAAAAGTGTCATGTTCTGTAAATTTCTAAGCATCTGTTGCTTCTGAAGAGGTCGTCCACAGGGAAAAGACAGTGTTTTCTGAGAGCTAATGAACCGAGATTCGGGAACAGAACAAGATGGCCTGTTGGTTCTTGACCTTTTTGACTCCAAGGTCTCCTGTTGTCCACAACAGTAATGCTTCTAGTTTTTGTACATGAAGTTTAAGTATTCCAGAAGTTTTAGTGTTCTTTTAAACAAATTAATTTGCATAACTTTTCCAGTCATTAGTTTTTTTACTCACAATTTTCTACCTGATAAATATTTTAGAGCTTGGCATAAATGGAAAAATGCCCACAGTGTTGCAGGATCTTTTATTAATTTGCATGACTTTTCCAGGTGTAGAAATCACACTTCTGAAGTTAAATTAACTCAATTTTCTAAGACCGTGGGAATCCTGCACTTCACTGGAAAAAAACACACACATTGAATTAAAATTATCTTATTTTAGCTTAATTTAATGCTTGTTTTGTGTTACTTTAAATTATTTTCTGTCTTGAGAGTTCTGTGGTCGAGAATCACTGCTTTCAAAGTGCTGCTAAATTATTAATAACTAAGAAGTGTTTTGTAGTTATAAGCAAATACATTTTTTATTTTTATTTTTCTTCCATACCGAGAAATTTACATATAATTTGTGAATGCAAAGTCTGATCTTTATCATGTAAATAATCATTTATGTTTCTCATAATTTATCTCAGGTTGCATTATAACGCTTTCCTAATTAGAAATATGATCGAATTGTGTATGTGGATGTTTGATTTTAATTTAACTCCCACAAAATGAATGAAATGACTCAAATAAAGATGAACTTTTATTGACAACAGTAACATGCAAAAATCTCATTTTTAAAGGTAAAAATGAAAATGTTGTACTCTTATTAAATGTACCATACTGAACTGAGCTTCAGTGATTAAAAAATGAAGAAAAGTTTTTGTTTTTCATGAGATGTTGTGACTTTTCCTACTTTTCCCCATATATTAGGGAGTGGAAATGGCTAATAAGCCAATAACCGTCATCTACCGGTTATACTTGTAATTTCATGTCTTTTTTAAATAAAAGTTTGTTTCTTAATCTTTAAACTTTTGGTTTTACAAATCATCACATTAAAAATAACACTGAAATTAGATCATATTTAGAGATTTGAAGTGCTGGAAAAAGTGTTTAGCACTTTAAAAAGTCCTTGAAAAGTGCTTGAATTTCACTCCCAAAAGTTTGCATGAACCCTGAAATGAATAATAAAAACACTGAATAACAAAAACGTTGCTCTGTTTTTTATTGTCCGAGCTGATAAACGGTCCGCGCTTCGCAGCTCAAACAAGTAGCACGGTTTCATTCCGCTTTCGTTTGCCGTTTGATGTTTCTCATATGCATTATGTGCAGCAGAAATGGAAGCGCTCATCAGTTGAGCAACATGGTGGTCGTACCAGTGCGACCTCTAATAGGCAGGAAAAAAGGTCACAAAATGCCACCATTTGGTCGCAGTCTGGAGCCCTGCATCACTAATAAACCGCTGGAACATGAAGAAATCTTGCAAAATGTAATACGTTTTTAATGCTAATAGTTCAAAAAGAATTGTATTTGCAATTTGTCAACTTTATGCACAGCATCAGTACAATCTACTCTTTTAAATTTGGCAATTTTCATCGATTTTACCACACACTTGTGGCTGCATTTTGTGATTTGATTTTCACCTTGTGCATTTAAGAGGCAGTTTTTCATGTCCAGTCGTCTCTGGACAAACAGATACTGCTTGCTGACCGTAATGAAGGAGTTGGTGACCAGCCAGATACTCTAAGCTCAAGCCAAGAAACACAGCTGGGATTTGGTGATTGCAGTCATGAGATCTCTGTGCTGTGAATGTGGCCTGTTTTACCAGAGTTTTACCACAGTATCAACATATGTGCTGGTTTACATCTACACCTGGATGTGATGAAGAAATTTACTCAAAATCTGTTCCTACTGCCTTCAGATGTCATTGTCTTCATGTAGATGATGATTATGATGTTGTTTCTGGAAATGGGATGAATGTTACAGAAATATACAGTGATATGAAATAAATCCTAGTTTAAGGTTCTTTAGTAATTTTACATCTAGGTATGATCAAGTTGTTTTTACTAGATGCCGTTTAGGTCATTCAAGATTCACATATGGTTATGTGGGTCATTGATGAATAAGGTTTTTAAAAGTGTAAAAAAAACATAATGGAGATATAATTAATTTTGAAGTTTTATTAAGTGTTATGTGGTTTTTATAATCAATTAACACTTCTTTTGTCATTTTTTTACAAGATGGACAAAATTTGTCACCAAAAAAGTCGGTTTAACCAAAATTTTGATTTTACCGAATGACGATATTTTCAAACAATGCTAACAGGCTGATATCTAGCTAGCTAGCAAAAGGACAATCAAACATTTTATATTTAGTACAAGTTTTTAAAATATTACAACATTTTCCATGTTTTATAGCGGTTGTATCGAATGACCTGATGTTTCGGGACATGCGTATGAACAAGTGAAAACATTAATTTTTAATGTTTTAATAGTTAAAAGAGAGTTAGTTACTTTGCTTCACGACCATGTGGTCCTTTGCAGGTGTCTGAATGATGTCACATCCTGTCACATGATATTGACCGCATGACTTGATCCAAAATGGTCCCTTTATATTGGTTACTCTGAATGACATCAATGAAATTCATTTTTCCGGACATTCTTTCTCATAACAAAGCAACGACTTCTACACATAATTGTAACACCATTTTGCACTATGTTGATATATGATGTTATAAAATCATGCCAGAATAAAAAATATATACATTTATTACATTTTAAGATATTTTAATCACAAATGAAATGGCTGTATTGGCCTTTGGACGGTTAAACCAAATGACCTTTTGACACTTCAAAATCTTTAAAATACCTTTATATGTAGAAAATATAATTAAAACCTTTTGGATTTGATAAAGTCTTTATTATTATTATTAAGGCCTTTGGACAAAAAAATGACCCGTCACGTCATTAACCCAATTATTGAAGGGAGAAGAACCACCATCATGTCTTTATAATCAAACTCAATGACTATTAAAGGGTTAGTTCATCCAAAAATTAAATTTCTGTCATTGATTCCTCTCCCTCATGTCGTTCCACACCCGTAAGACCTTCGTTCATCTTCAGAACACAAATTAAGATATTTTTGATAGAAAGCAATAGAAAGCAACATAATTACCATCTTTCAAGGTCCAGAAAGGTACTAAAGACTGCAGTGGTTCAACCTTAATTTTTTAGTACGCAAAAACAAAACAAAAAATAATGATTTTATTAATCAATCTCTTCTATGTGGTTTCTGTCTTCTGTCCAGTTCCTGTGAGAGGATGCGCGAACGAGAGATGGCCGGTAACGGCGGGCAGCTCGGCGTGCGTCACTGGACCCCGAAGCACGTGGGCCGCTGGCTGCGAGAAGAGGGTTTCTGCGATTACGTGGACCTGCTGTGCAACAAACACCGTCTGGACGGAACCAGCCTGCTGACCCTGAGCGAGTACGACCTGCGCTCTCCTCCGCTGGAGCTCAAGGTCCTGGGAGACATCAAACGGCTGATGGTTTCTCTCAGGAAGCTGCAGAAGCAGAACGCTGACGTGTTGGAGGAGCTCGGACTGTCCTACGACGGACACTCGCCTCAGAACAGTGCAGGTGCTGCTTCTGATGATGATGATCCTGTCAAGTTTTGTAGTAGTTTGTGTGTTTCATGTAGTTCTCATGTTGTTCAGGTGGAGTGGACTGGTTGTGTAACGGTGAATCTGTGCGGGATTGCGATGCCGTTCTGGATGCGTTGAGCGGCGACCAGTATCACCAGTACAACAACGGCAAATACAAGCAGCAGCCACGGAGACTGGACCCGGAGTACTGGAAAACCATCATCAGCTCCGTCTACGTAGTCTTCGTCTTCGGCTTCACGTCGTTTGTCATGGTGATCGTCCACGAGCGAGTGCCAGACATGAGGACGTACCCACCGCTACCTGACATCTTCCTGGACAGGTGAGTCTGTGTTGATCCCGCCTGTGGGTTTAATGTTTTTGTGTGTGTCCCTTTAAATGCAAATGAGCTGCTGCTCCCGCCCCCTTTCCAGAAGAGGGCGGAGCTTTAACAGCTCGCGCTTCGGTCGCTCAACAACAACAAAGCTGGAAAATCTCACGCAGACAAAATGACGAAAGTTTTCAGCCTTACATTGTTCAAACCGGAGTCGACACTGATGGAGAGACTCAGGAAGAAGTTACAACTTTTAGAATGAAACTGGACGTTTCTGAATGGTTAGTGGATAAATTTATGTAGTTGCTGTGGAGTTGATTCAACTCATCCACTAGCATGTGCCGTCATGTTAATCTTTTGTGTTGAATTGACCCTCGTTTGTGAAGCAGTCCGGCGTAAAATGACGGCATGTCAACAACACTCTACTACAACAACTCTTCCTCTTCTCTAAAGCAGCCCAACATGGCCCCGCCCCCTTTGTTGTGTGTTCTCTGGGGCGGGGTTTATGTAAATTTTAGGGTTAGTGATGTCACCAACCCGGGAAGAAGCTCGTTGTAGTCCCTACCAGCCATTTGTTGTAGTCCTTAAACAGAGAAAATATCTCCCTTTGCATTGAACTTTGAGCGTCGTAACTTTGCAGATGTTGTTTATGCTCAAACAGCAACATTACACACTAACTAAAGTTAAAAAAGTGAAATCATAATCAACCACCCCTTTAAATCACCCTTTTAAGCTAACTCAGAGCAAATGCATAGATGTTGAGATGAATATCAATATATCAAGGTGACACATCTCAGTTGTTGAACTGTGAAACAGACTGAAACTCATCTGATGGTTAATTTCTTCCGCTTGCTGATGATGATTGAGGTTTATGGCAGCAGAAATTAATGTAAACAGCTCTATATTGAGTTGTACCCATTACCTCTGTGAGGTTTGTGGTTTACTGTTGATGATAATTTTGTCCATCATGCTGAAACACCACAGGACAGCTGAAGATGAGCAGGAAAACACAAAACAGCTGCATAAATCACCATCTGTTTGGAGGAGGATTGTGTTTTGCTCGCTCTATCTCTCTTTTTGACCTTTCGCCCGGTTCTCTTCTCCCTACAGTGTACCCAGAATCCCCTGGGCTTTTGCGATGGCCGAGGCCTGTGGCGTGATCCTCTGCTCTATTTGGCTGCTAGTTCTGCTGCTTCATAAACACAGGTAACACACATACACACACATGACAGACGCCATTTTAGAGTCATTATATTTCAATGAAAAATCATTTGTACACAATAAATGTTGGAATGCGTATTGAGAAAGTTAGAGTCGTTAGAGACATGAGCTCGTTTCTCTGTAATCATGACAGCATCCGACGGCTCATAGAAACCGAAGGTCAGTCCATCAAAGACGCTTTTATCCCTGACCCACTTTCACACGTGTGTGTCTTCCAGGTCGATCCTGTTGAGACGGTTGTGTAGTCTCATGGGGACGGTCTTCATGCTGCGCTGCGTCACTATGTTTGTGACGTCTCTCTCTGTACCGGGTCAACACCTGCAGTGCACTGGGAAGGTACAGATGTTTTATGATTTAATTCATTATTAGCTTCATCAATGCTGAGGTCATGTGTTCATGTAACTGATTAAATGTATGTGAACCTTGAATACAATGTAAATCACTTTGGATAGAAGCACCAAATGCATAAATGTAAATTGAAACAAGCTCAATGGGGGAAAAATCCATCCAAAATGTGAGAAATGTTGATTAAACACAATTCAATTAATATTATCTATTATCTTGACGGTATGTTACCTGCAAACTCTATTGAAAGTGAAGTCATTTTCCCAAAACTGTATTAGTATGTTTTTTTCTGTGTGTGTGTGTGTGTGTGTGTGTGTGTGTGTGTGTTAGATATACGGTGACATGTGGGCGAAGCTTCAGCGCGCTGTGGCCATATGGAGCGGGTTTGGAATGACCCTCACCGGTGTCCAGACGTGTGGAGATTACATGTTCAGCGGACACACCGTCGTTCTCACCATGCTCAACTTCTTCGTCACAGAATGTAAGTATTTGAGTATTTGCTGTGATGAACACCATAGCAAGTACAGAAATCTGTAACATTTAAATACTGATCAGAAACAGAAGCTGTGTCCCAATTCAGAGGCTGCATCCTTCGAAGGACACGTTTGGAGGAGCCTTCGAAATGGGACAGCCTTCGTCGCGATTCGCATTTGACATGAATTGGGACGCTGCTTTGTTTACGTGGTTACTGTGGTAATTGTGAATCGCCTGACAGCCCTAGTTTTGATCTCTCTCTGTTCACAGACACGCCGCGCAGCTGGAACTTCATCCACACGCTGTCGTGGGTCCTGAACCTGTTCGGGATCTTCTTCATCCTGGCGGCTCACGAGCATTACTCCATCGACGTCTTCATCGCCTTCTACATCACCACCAGACTCTTCCTGTACTACCACACGCTGGCCAACACACGCGCCTACCAGCAGAGCCGCCGCGCGCGCATCTGGTTCCCCATGTTCTCCTTCTTCGAGTGCAACGTCAACGGACCCGTGCCGAACGAGTACTGCTGGCCCTTCGCTCGACCCACCCTACTCAAACGACTCATCCGCTGACCGGCGCACACGTCTGTACTGTGATTCTTGCGTTGCCATGATGTAGAGGAGGCCAAACACCGCATCTGACCCCTCGATCAACAGCACTCCGCTTCCTCCTGTAGCTGTCGGTCTTTAAAGGGATTTCTCTTCCCATCACTGTGGATTTCAGCTTATTTATGGAAATAAGAAATCATTTTATTCTTCATTTTATGCCAGACACTAAAACTACTAAACTGGAACTACAGAAGTCTTGCTTTTCCTGCTGACAGGAAACTTTTAGGCCTCTTGAAATGGTTTGCATGGCAGTATTCATTTCGCCTAGTTTCATAATACTAGATACTTGATGTTGTAAATTCCTCATTTCTCTCAAAGACATTCAACATCGTAAACATACTGACATGATCAACCGTTGAAGCAATATAGAACATCTTAATGTTCTTTTAAAATCTTTGTGGGAAACCGTATGATTTTAATTCAATTATGATCGCTGAGTAGGTCTTATTGCCATTTATTGTTGCTATTTTCATAGTGCAGATTTTATTTTGGCAGTATTAGTATCTAAATGGAATGACAAAATGAAAATTCTGTGTTTAAGACTTCAGATTGTCCCCTGTATTTCAGTGAATCTCACAAAATATTTAAAAATACATAAATATATATATATATATATATATAATAAAATATGCAAATTATATATTTTATTAAAAATTATTTATATATATATATATACACATTATTTTTCATTAAATATATAACTTGCATAATTTTTATATATGTGTGTGTATACATATATAAAATGTGTATATATTTTATTAAAAATATATATATTATTTTTTCATAAAATATATACACATTTTATATATGTATATACACACATATATATAAATTATGTTAAGTTATATATTTAATGAAAAATAATGTGTGTGTATATATATATATATATATATACACACAAATAAATAAAATATACAATTATATATTTTATTAAAAATGATATAATATATATATATATATATATATATATATATATATTATATCATTTTTAATAAAATATATAATTGTATATTTTATTTATTTATATATATGTATATATATATATATATACACACATTTTTTTTCATAAAATATTTAATTAGCATATTTTATATATATGTGTGTGTATATATGAGTACATATATAAAATATGTGTATTTTATCAAAAATAGTATATATATTATTTTTTCATAAAATATATACACATATTTTATATATGTATACACACATATGTGTGTGTGTATATATATATATATATATATATATATATAATATGCAAATTATATATTTTATAAAAATATTTTTTTCATAAAATATATCATTAGCATTTTTTTTGTTGTTGCATTATAACATTGTTTTACTATTATTTATTATTATTATTTTGTCATTTTCACTGAGTATTCTAATGAGCATAATTAAAACCAAAACATCAAAGATTGCAATGATGTTTAAGTATTTTACTTTATTATTATTAACCGGACAGGTTTTGTGAGATTCACTCTCAGTTTTGTCATTTTTACTGTACGTTTTCCCCATTTAATGAGTGTTTTGAAAAGCAAATCTCGCCAAACTTAGTAAGTTTCTTAACAGCATCATTCCAGTTGCCAATGGTACGTGTCTTAGACTTTATACAAACATTTTTTTCATTGATGTTCTGATTTATTTTCAGATTTACTGATTATGAGGGTATTAGTTTTTGAACGTTTACAAAAAAGTATGTAACTGATGGTAAAACAGAGAAATCTCATGTCTTAACGGATGTTTAAATGGAGTGAACTGTGTTTTTATCATAATCAGGGCTAGTTTTGATGAGATTTTCTGTGTTAGGTCATTAGGATTTTAATTTGGTGTATTTATAGATCTTTGAGCACAGAGAATTGAGAGACCTCATGCGTGTTTTATGGAGATGTACAGAATTATAATGTTATTTGTTTAAAACTTCTGACATTTCCCTTTTTGCAGTATATAATACTGGATCAAAAACATGAAAAATAAATTTAAAAAAGCAAATTTCAGAAAATAATGTAAGAGGTAGCTCGGGGATGAGGAACATAGTTTGCCGCTTTCGACTCGCCAAACGACTGATGTACTTCCTTTTAAAATATGCTGCATAACACGATCTAACAAGAGCTTCTGCTCATCATCTGTAGATAATTTCATTGTGAAGTGCTTGAAAATGCCATTCAGCCTCTTATGGACTTTTTTAAGGCTGGACATGTATTTTTGAAGATCTGAGTGGAATATTATTGTGTTCCAGTGGATACAGGTGAGATTTAGGATGCTCTAGATGTGTTTGTCTGCCATTATAATAAAATTTAAAATTCAGAAAAGTGCATTTTCTGTCCAGTTATTATTATTATTATTATTACTATTATATAAATTAAACGTCTTGTTAGCAGAAAATCTGCTGAATATGTAATTTAGGTCAGGCGTTATTCGAGGCAGCTCTCAGAGGTCCTGATGCTGCTGTGTTAGCATTAGCGTTTAGCGCGACTCGAGTCTCCTTCAGCTCTCGCCGGTGAACCTCGGCCCGGTTCTGCTGCACAGGTTCGACCTGCATTCTCAGGTTAGTGCAGTTTAAAGCTTTAAAACTCTTCTGTGTTTGCTGATGTGAGTCTGGGCTTTAAAATGAACATTAAAACTGATCAGGAAGGTTCGAACCGAAGCTGCGCGCTCCTCCAGGCCAGGCTCGGTCCGGTTCGGTTCGGTGACGGATGAATGACAGACGGCTGCAGGTCAACAGCTGGAGGCTTTTGTTTTGAATTTATAGGGTGGTTCGAACCACACCGGCTCAGTCCGTATGTTTATCTCTATAAAAATGATCTTTGCTATTAAGTTAATCTCTTAATATTTTTGTGATTATTTGTTTTGTCGTTCAGCTTATATAACTACCAGAAATTACTTTTACCTGCTGTATTGTTGTGCATGTAACAAATAAACATGGACACATATGGACAATAATAATAATACATTCAGAATAAAATTTAAAAGGAATTATTATAATTATTATTATTTAAAATATAATTGCCAAAAAATTACTGACAGAAGTTTTATGAATGCTCATATGATGTTCTGATGATTGATAAAATAAGTCAATAAAATTGTATTAATTAAAGTTTAAAAGGAAGGGGCTGTTGGACGCATTGCATTGTGGGATACCGTTGTAAAGGTGCAGGTGTTCTGTGAATCCAGTGGGTTTCAGGTTTGTTCTGTACTGGATCCTGGATAAATGAGAGGTGTGTCTGTTTACTCTGACCACACCTGATGTGTGTGTGTGTGTGTGTGTGTGTGTGCACAAGAGGATTCATAATAACACTCATCACATGATCCAAGAATGTCTGTGGGATATTTTTTTTGGCTGTTTCACTTCCTCAACAACACATGATTTGAGGAATCATTCATGTCTGGAGCACATTTAATGTGCTTATATTAGGATATTCAATTATTTCCTTTCATATAGTGTGTAATAAAGCTGTTTGTGAATGTAAAAGGTCTACAAAGTTTTAAAGATCAAAGATAAATGGAGTTTTTGTCTCCTAAAAGAAAGAATCGATTCTGAACTGCCTAAAACGAGTCGTCAGTAATCCAGTCTCACTCCTGCTGGGGTTGTAACTAATTTGCATAATGCCAGCCTATTGGCTAACAGCATCTCTTTGCCCCGCCCTCAATCACTGTAGTTGTATCTGAGACTGGAAGAGTTTGGTTTGTGTTGCTCATGTCGAGAAGACGCTGTTTTCTGCTGCCAAAGCAAATCCACTTTGATGAGATTGATACGGTAAAACCGTTACTGTTCGTATCACTGTGAATCAAGATTCAGATATGCTAATGAGCGTTTAGATTCTGACCAATCAGAGCAGAGCAGCTCTCAGAAAGGCGGGGTTTAGAGAGACTGAATCTTTGAACGAAGCGTTTCAGACACTGAGAGAAAAGAGCTGATGCTGCAGTGGATATTATGAGAAAATTAAAGTGTTTTTGATCTTGGATGAACGTGAACCTGTTGTAGGAGACGAGAAACAACATTAGAAACCTTTAAAATAGAATAATAGAGGCACTTTAAAACTTTAAAACTGTCACTTATCTTAACCTGCAGTTCCGCTCTTAAACACAGACGATTAAAATCATTGTTTTTCATTGTTTTCAGATAAAATGGCTGTTCCTCCAGCATACGCAGACCTCGGAAAGGCTGCGAAGGACATCTTCAATAAGGGCTACGGTAATGTTCCTCATCTGTACATAAAGCGTATTTATCATAAACATGCATATTGTGTCATATTTTCTCATGTGTCCTTTCAAATGGAAAAGGTTTTGGAATGGTGAAGCTCGATGTCAAAACCAAGTCTGCTAATGGAGTGGTACGTGCTCAAGTCAAAATAACATTTTCTGGTCTTCCTTAGATGTAATGACCTTCCTTAGATGTCGTCTAGGCCACGCAGGCTGTTGGATAATACAATACTGTCTCTCTTTCCCTTATTAGGAGTTTAAAACATGTGGCACGTCTAACATGGACTCAAACAAGGTCATCGGGAACCTGGAGACCAAGTATAAATGGGCCGAGTACGGATTGACCTTCACGGAGAAGTGGAACACGGACAATACGCTGGGCACAGAGATCACCGTTGAGGACCAGGTGCAGACACACACACACACACACACACACACACATATCACAGAATAAGATGAGGGAATTATAAAAACTATAACTATAGCAGTGAGGTTAGGGGGCATTCACTTTTGCAACAAAAGGCAAAATTGGTGCGTAATATACTGTGCCCCTCAAATAACTATATTTTGTGTTTCACAGATCACCAAAGGACTGAAGCTGACCTTTGACACGACCTTCTCACCTAACACTGGGTATGATGAAGTCATAAGCATCGTGAGCTTTAGATGAGGTGATTTTAATGTTTATTTGTGTTATTTTAATAGCAAGAAGAGTGGCAAGGTGAAGTCGGCCTATAAGCGGGAGTACGTGAACGTGGGCTGTGATGTGGATTTTGACTTCGCCGGTCCTGCCGTCCACGGAACGGCCGTGCTGGGATACGAGGGCTGGCTTGCCGGCTACCAGATGACCTTTGACAGCGCCAAGTCCAAAATGACACGCAGCAACTTCGCGATCGGATACAAGACCGGAGACTTCCAGCTGCACACTAATGTGTACGTTCTGCTTTAGCAATCCATTATTATTGACATTTATATTACATATCAATTATTTTTATTTATAATCATTTTAAGAATAACTAATAATAATAGCAAATAATAATAATTGATAAACATCATTATTATTATTAATCATAATAATAATGTTGTTTATTAATTATGCATCAACACTCACACCCATGATGCAGCAGTTGTTTGACGGCTGATCTGTTTCTAGAGCAGGATATTCCCTGTAGATCTTCCGAGATCCGCCGGTGTCGTCCTCGTTTATCTGATGCTTCACTGTGACACAGCTGTGTTCAACTCTTCTGTTTGTGGCGTAGGAATGATGGGACGGAGTTTGGCGGCTCTATTTATCAGAAAGTGAGCGATGACCTGGAGACGGCAGTGAATCTGTCCTGGACCGCCGGAAACAGCAGCACACGCTTCGGCATCGCCGCCAAGTACATGCTGGACTCCAGCTCCTCCATTAGTGTGAGTTTCACTGTTGCTGTGGATCCCCTTTCCTTTGATTCCCTGGATTACCCATAATAGGATAGTGAAACATGTAAAACCCAAACCATGATGCGTCTGTGTTTTCCTCTCAGGCTAAAGTGAATAATTCCAGTCTGGTCGGGATCGGCTACACTCAGACCCTCAGACCAGGTGAGTGTGTTTGTGTTATATTTTTTGTATAAAATTATTTTGTTTTATTTTATTTTTTATTTTAATTGTATTTTTGTTTTGTATGAAATATTGTTTTTGTATAAAAAATATAATTTATTTTATTTTAATTTTGTATAAAATTTTGTATAACTTTTTTTTTTATTTAATTTTTGTTTTATTTTGTTTTTTATTTTTATTTAATCTTATTTTGTTTTATATAAAATATTTTTTTGTTTTATTTCATTTTGTATAAAAATTTGTATAAAATATTTTGTTACATAATTTTATTTTACTTTTTCTTTTGCGTAAATTTTTATTTTTTATTTTTTTTTTATCAAATTATTTTGTGCTTTTTTTATTTGTTTGCATAAAATATTTTTTATGTTTTGTTAGTTTTGCATATTTTTAAATTTTATTTTTATTTTATTTTGTGTTATTTTTAATTTGTTTTAATTTGTATTGTTTTTTTTTTGGCATAAATTATTTTGTCCTTTTTTATATATATATATATATATATATATATATATATAATGTTTCATTTTTCAGTTTAAAAAAAATGTGTATAAAATTGTTTAATTTTAAGTTTTTGTATAAAATTTCATTTTATTATATTATTTGTTTGTTTTGTATAAAATTATTTTGTATTATTTTATTTTTTCTAATAAAAAGTAGTGAATTTTTGTGACCGCAGCCATATGCAGTGCTTTCATACTGACAGTGTTTCTGTCATATCTGTGCAACGTGAGCGTTGAAATTAATATCTTGGTGAATCTCATTAAATGAAGCAAAACTACAGTCAAACCAAAAATTATTCAGACATTAGATATAATTTTTTATATATTTTTACTAGTGGGTTCAGGACACTATAGTTCATTTCTGTAAGTGAGGATAGCAAAATAAACTGTGACATATTATACACAAAAACTCTTCATACAGTGACTACCAGTAAAACTGATAAAAATTTGGAACCAAAAATTATTCGGACACTTTGACCTGACCATGTTATCTGACACAATTAAGATTCAATTTTTTATGACACAGTTTAACTCTGAGATCTTGTCATATTTTATTACTATTTTTTTTTAAACTATAGTGAATAAACTGTAATAATGAATGAAATGTTCAAGGTGTCTGAATAAATTTTGGTTTGACTGTAAGTATTTTGATTTGATTTGGGGGTAAAATGTGAGCTGGACATGAGTTTTTCATGAGTTTGTCCCAAGTGTCGTTAGCATGCTGATGTGAGAAACCCGTCTGATGCTACTGTGTGTGTGTGTGTGTGTGTGTGTGTGTGTGTGTGTGTCCAGGAGTGAAGCTGACTCTTTCCGCCCTGGTTGATGGAAAGAGCATCAACGCTGGAGGCCATAAACTGGGACTGGGGCTGGAGCTGGAGGCGTAGCGTCCGTATCTCCGACTCACGGGAACATCGGGAAAGGGAAGAGTCTGACATCTCCACACGCAGACGACAGCCTCTCGTTGAGTTTAAACCGAGTGCTGAACCCAAACCCAATCGTCGTCTCTTATTTATTTGCAGTACTACCTTCACTGTCAATATTTCTCTCCACACCAGCGCTTTCAATCTGTATGTGCTTTCTGTACAGGCGATTCTTCTGATGAATAGTTCACCAAAAATGTAATTTATTATTTATTCAACCTCATGTTGTTGCAAACCTTTATGCTGCATTATGATAAATTCTGACAGCTCTTTTCTATACAACAATGTAGTGACCACGACTGTCAAGCTCCAAAATAAAAAACACAATAACAATAAAAAGCAATCTAATCCATATGATTTGTGCACTAAAAGTCTTCTGAAACCACGTGATAGCTTTGTGTGAGCAACATAATTATACTTTGAAAATGACTTCATGTCCTTTTTGGAGCTCGACAGACTGTTACTAACTTGTGTAGAAAAAGCTGCGTATGTGTTTGGATCAAAAGGAGGGTCAGTAAATGAGAAGCCTAATTTTGGCCTGACCTTTTCCTTCAATGTTCTTTTGAATGTAGATGATTTGCACATGCCGCTCGCGTTTAGTGACGTTCAGACGCTTTTGTTGGCTGTTGTGGTAGTTCTTCTCTCTGTATTCAGGCTTTATCATGTTGAAACGGGTTCTCTAGTGAGATGTTTGGAGAGCCGAAGCTGCTGTTGTCTCCACACAACCTCTCCAGAAACACTCACGCAGACGCGTATGAGGGCGACCAGAGCGTTTCCCCGCTGAACCGCACAATCACACCCTTGTGTATGTCAACCTTTGCAATAAAGTCCTTAAACTGGAAATGTCTTGTGTTTAACTGCACTTCACGTTGTGATTATTTTGTGTCTAATAATTCCAACCTGAATGTTCACACTTTATAAAAATTGAGATGCACAACCAATTTATTTCCACAAATTCCAAAATATTTCCAGAGTGGTTATAGTTAAATATAAGTAAAAGCATGAAAACTAAATGTTCATTACTTGAAGTAATGTAAATGTTAACTAAAATAATGAAATATAAAAAATTAATTTATTTCAGCAATTTGATAAGGCAATATTTTTAATTTTACGAAACACTATACCTTTTTTTTTGTTCAAAATTAACAAAATATAAATAATGTGTCAATACATCATCAAAAGTATTTTTGTCTTACCCTGATTCACTATGGTACTACTATTATAGGTGTTTTTTTTTTTTAGACCTGACTGGTCGGTTTTCGCGGGAAATTGCGTCCATACGTCACTCGCCCTGCGCGGTGAGGGAGTTGCATTGGTTAATAACCAGTCAATATAATAAATGTTTCTTCCAAAATGAGTTTTTGTTTTACCTTGATTCACTATGGTAAGCCTATTATACGTGTTTATATTTAAGACCTGACGGGATGGTTTTCGCGGGAAATTGCGCCCATGCATCATTCGCTCGTGCGTGTCTCGTCATATCCGTAAGAGAAAAGTTGCTCCGGCTGCTTTGCCGCATGTTTGTTGTGGGAGTGGCGGAGGTTAGTTGTCACAGCGAGCGAGAAATGTTGACATAGATCGCTAAATTTCTGGGAAATCAACTGTTTTAAACAAACGCCGAACAGAGGAGAGTCTGCTGGATAAAAGAGAACGCGACAGAGTAATGAAACAAAACAACGGCTTGGATTTAGGAGATAACGAGAACTGAGGGATTTGTAAAAGCGACGCGGAGATGATGGCATTTTTATTACTTAACAGGTGAGTAAGGTGTTTTATTGAACCGATAAGTCGCCACATGTAGCTCTCTAGAGTTCATTGTAAAGCATTATCTGTTGTGAAGGCTCATATTCATCCGCAGTCAGCAGAGCCGAAGCACAACATTGTTGCACCAAAACAATATTCTTCCGCAGAAATGCATTTTTTTTTGACCGCTAGAGGGCCAAAAGTTGCATAGTGTAACTTGATGTAGTAAAACAACTAAAACTAAACCTGAAATAAAAATGAATAATAACTACGTAGACATTAAAAAACACAAACAAAATTGCTACAAATTTATTAAAAACAAAATCCTTTTTTAAAACTAAGAATACATATATTCAAACTGTTCCTTTAAAATATCACAGATTCAAGTACAGTAGTTTTATTTATTTAAAAATTCTATACTAATACATTGTACAGTTTTTTCAGTAACAATCAATAGTTGGCACTTTTGAATACAAAACTTCATATTTATTTGGTCAAACTTCGATTATTACAAAGCATATCCCCAATCGAGCAACGTAAATGATTACAAATAGTTTCTTCAGTCTGTAACGTGTTTGTGTTATCATTATCACTCTAATGTTAGATTTTGAATGCTAATGTTAGGCCGTCGCCCACAGTGAGCATGCTCAGATTGACTCGGATATCTCGGTGGAGCTTCTTGTTCAGCTTATCGATTGCGATGGTGTCGACGTCGCCCTCTTCTGGGTTCACCACTCTACCGCTCCACAGGACCTGAAGGAGAACAGGAGTGTCATTCAGCCCTCTGCTAAAGGATACATCGGTTCAACCAAACATTATACACTCACATTATCTATAGCGATTATTCCTCCTTTCCTGACCAGCTGCAGGGATTTCTCATAGTAGTTGTCGTAGTTGACTTTGTCGGCATCAATGAAGACGAAATCGAACGTCTCTGCTTGACCTGCAGCCAGAAGCTCATCTAACAACAACAAACAGAAACAAACATTATCAAAGGACACGAAAAAATTATGGGAAAAAAATGAAAAAAAAAATAATAATAAAACGAAATTTCACCAAAATGATTGAAGTGGGCGTGGCCACTTTTACTAAAACAGCTGTAACTCTTGAATGGAATGAGATATTTTCACCAAACTTGGTACACCTATGTACGGGTTTAGTCTGTGGTCATGTGAAATAGGATGCGCCGACTGGCCACTTGGTGGCACTATAACATGGAAAAAACATGAAAACGGCTATAGCTACACAACAGTCTGTCTGATTGACTTGAAAACTGGCATGCAGTGTCTTTGTCCAAGCTGCCACGATTGTCTACGAAGACATCTGCGTATTTCGAAAAACACAGCTGCCATCGGCCAATGAAGTTTGAGCGGCTGTCAGAAAAGGTTAACTGAGGTCAATCGGAACGAAACTCGCTGGGCCTGTTTGACTCACGGCCCTAGAGGCCTGTGAGAAATTCGACAGAAATTGGCCACCAGGGGGCGTCTTCGCATTTTTCATATGCATGAAGGATTGTATATCACACGATTTTTCGCACACGCCAATGACATTATTGACATTATGAGCAACTTTGCCTCTAGGACCACCGTTGTCAATTGAATCGTTCGTTAAATATCGGAGATTATTTCAAAAACCTACTTTTGCAAACTAGTCCTAGATTTTTGGCTCAACCTCGATAACTGTTAAAAAGCTTTAAAACGTATATATCCTTTGTAAATGGTCTGTTTTTGGCTGTAAATTTTCTTTTTCGATCTATGATCGAGATGGTTACAGGCTTACTAATTAAAACATTATACCTTTTTACACATGTGCCGAAAGACCTTAAAGCACTTGAACCTCGATAATTGTTGCTTGCAGCTATATTTGGACTTTTCTTTGTAAATACTTCAAATTGCATTTAGTGTTAAATTACTAAAAGTTTAACTAAAATTAAAATGGGAAATAAAAAAAAAAAAAAAATATTAGTAAAAACTATAATATCTCAGTGATTCTACTGTTCATTCACCTTTTTTTGCTGTTTTTTGTGTGTCTCACGAGGAGAAACGATCAGACGTTTAAGGGTTATTTGGATGTGAAGAATTTCAAACTGCTTGAATAAATCCAGATCTTACCGAGAGTTTGCAGTGCTGGCTTCAGACGCACGTCGATTTTGTGCTCCACCCCACCCTGAGAAGAACATGAGAGGAAGATTATTAAATACATGATTATAATGTTAATGATTGTAATAGAGCCTGATTGCTGATCACACAAAACATGAACCTGGAGATCCAAAATCTTTATAATAAATTTGTTTATTCATAAAACATAATAGCACAGTGCAGACAGTGATTCACTGAGAATAACTGTTAACAGTTATTTAGCAAACATCCAAAGCAAATTTTATGAATATTAATTTCAGTGACCATCCATTGGAGCAAACTGGGGGTAAACATTGATACTTATTAACTATGTTAAAAGTCTCTTAAGTTAAAAATTAACCCACATAAAGGCGATGGTGAAGATTTATGGTCTCTGATAAGGACAGATAAAATTTATCAATATGCAATCTGATATTAAAAATCTTATGGGATTGTGGAAAATCCAGGTTTTCCTGTGCAGACACTTCCTGCTTGGAAAAAAAAACATAAAAAAAAAAAAATTCTTATACACATGTACGTATACATGGAAACTATGCTGCTCACGAGTATCTCACCAGTGCCCAGAAGGGTCTGCCGATGTTGATGTATTCCTCGTTGATGTCGCACGCGATCAGTTTCCCGTCTTCAGGCAGGGTGAGAGCGATGCTCATGGCGTTATAGCCCGTATACACACCTGAACACACACGACTGGAGTTCAGCACATGACCAGTGATTTACACAATATCTGTACAACGACGGTCACGTACCGATTTCAATGGCTTTCTGCACCTTGATTAATCTGGCCAGATTTGCCATGAACTGCGCCTGTTCGCAGGACACCATGATCAAGCTCAACTTGTGCTCCAGGGTTTTCTAGAGATGGAATCAGATGTTCACTAAACACAACAATACAAAATGATGTTCATTGCAAATTATTCTTAGACATATTAATCTTAAAGATCTATTATTGGTAGTGATATCTCCGATAGTAGTGATATCACCCTGATGGACATCTGGGTGTTTTTAGGGTGAGACAGTCGTCATGTTTTTACCTGCCGGAGTTTTTTAAGGGCGGGATGTTCCCGCAGGGAATGATTCAGCAGGTACTGCATCACCGGATCGTCTTTCTTACCCACGTGGCTTTTACCCGACGACATTCTGAAGAATTTAGATTTGCGTTTGCCTGTAGAAAGAGGAAATCAGAGATAGAAATTACTTTTGGCTGTACTGTGTTATTTACACTAGTGTATATTTCATAAAACAACATTTTAATCTTTTTTCTATGTGGGATTTCTTGCCATTTTTAACAATTATTTCATTGTTATTGTTTATTTATTTATTTGCAATTTCAACATAAAATTATGTTTTCACTAAAATACCTTGGAGATTTATTTCAGTTCCATGTGTAAATTTTTACTATTATTTAACTATTTGCAAATTTCAACATAAAATTGTGATGTTTGCATTTATGAGCAGGTGTATTTTCACTGAAACACCTCATTTATTTGCTTGGATGGTATTTTTTGCAATTATACATGCTTTTTTTTTTTTTTTTTTAATTATTATTTTTTTTTTTTTTTTTACTATAACTAGTAGTAGCGCTGTAGTAGTATTTATTTATTTGCAATTTCAACATACTGTAGTAGTATTTATTTATTTGTAATATTTATTTGCAATTTCAACACAAAATTGTGATGTTTGCATTTATGATCAGTTTTATATTCACTAAAATACTTAAGTAACTTGCTTGGAGAGTTTTATATATTTTGTATAGTTTTTTTGGGGTGCAATTCCACATGCTGTCACTTTTCTTTGCATTATCAACACAAAACTATCCAATAATACAATACACTTTTATTGTATATATATTTTTTGTATGCCATTTAGGCGGGAAGTCTTAAAAAATTTGTTTTTTGTTTTTGTTTTGTTCTTTTACAGAAAAAAAAAAAAACCCAATAACTTTACCTTTTATTACAAAAGATAAGGAAAAAAATAACACATGATCTTTATTTTTCACAGGCACAGCTGAAATTGTAAAGTCGTTTCAATTAACTGACTGGCTCGTTTTGTTTAATTTAATTGGGTGCTGGGCCTTTAATTGTGTCATGTTGGATCAAAGTACAAGAACTTCCGGAAAGTTACACACGATTGATTCTGCTGTAGTTCTTTGGTTTCGGCACTTACCCACATAATATCCCACTATAAAAATCACTCCCAGCGTCGCCGAGCCTATCAGCGCTTCTCTGGATAAGTTATGAGATGACATTATTATTATTATTATTATTATTATTACAGCCCTCAATCTGAAGAGCTTTACATCTGACTGACTGAGGTGAGCGTGAACCAACCGCCACACATAAACTCACTTACCGTAAAACACCGTGTATGCGCTCGGCTGAACCGGCTCGTACTGTACGAGTAATGTATGTGATGTGAATGTTTGTTTATTTATAATCTTATCTCATAAGATTAAGAAAAGTTCATGATAAAATGTTTTTTTGAGATTTTGTTTGCGATCTGCCATGTTAAGTTAAGAGCTGTATTTGCAATAACTGGGTATAGTGACTATCAAAGTTAGTGTTTATTGATCTTTTGTATCTGGACCAAAACCCCTAAAGACTCCGTTTCACACATTTAAACCATAGACTGTAAAAAGATTTAAACGCGACTGGTTTCTATCTGCGCTTAAACTCGGAGAACTACGACATGAGCGCCATCCAGATCACATGACCGCTCCTCTGCACATGGACACTCTATTATTTGTCTTATTATTTAAAGCGTTTAATTTATTGACAGCCGTAATGTGTAAGAATGTTATATATTAATTTGCTGTTGTTGTTTTTTTCCTCCCCAGAATTATCTTTTTAAATGCTTTTCCCCCCTAATCCGTCTTCACTGACGCTTCTAGTCAAATAAACAAGTAAACACCAATAATTCAGTGCTGATGTTCACTTGAGGTGTCATAAATCTCGATAAATATGCGTTACAAAATCAGATGCATTAATAAAACAAGCGAGATTGATTCTCTGAAACATGCATGACTGCAGTAAACAAACATCAGCGATCATGTGAAATGAAGCTCGACGTACAGTATTCAGATATGAACGGCTGTAACTCACAGTTTTATGTGGTTTCTTCTCTTCTGCTGCTGATCGTGTTCTTCTCTTTCTTCTGTAAAATGGCTCCAGTTTTGGGGGTGGAGATTGTCCGCTTAATGACTCCAATCATGAATATTAAACATGACAGGAATCCCTTTGTTTAGAGCAATGCTTTGATGCATGAAAAGACAGTATTGAGCCAAGTGCAATCTATATCTTCGTTTTAATGCATTTTTACATGTTTGTATAGTCAAATAAATGAATAAATATAAAATATAAAACACATAGATTAAATAGATTTGTCCAAATGATGAAGGTTAGGCTCTGTTCAAACTCGAGGCCATTAAACTTGTGCTTGTTTAGCTTTAATGTTTTCCATTAGTCATTCCAGACGACCTTGAAGCTGAGTTATTGATCTGAAATAAATCTAAGTTGGCTGGTTTCACATATTTGTTTGATGCAGATGGGATCGGGGTTATATAACAGGCTCAGATCCAAACTAAAGACCACATTTAATCAAACATTTCAGGATACCAGTTTATTTGCTGTCGGGTTTGAGAATGTTTAGTCAGTGTATATATACATGTATGATAACAATAGAGTTGTTTATAAAGAAAGATGATGTTGTTGCACTCTGGAATGAACTTGTACAGAATTATTTTGCTGTTTCATTGTGTCCCTGTATGAGGACAGGCTGTAGTTGATCAGATTCACCAGCAGGTGGCGCTATAATCTAATACATGTGGCTGAAACACTTTCTGCAGGTCATGATGACTTGCAGGAGCTTCAGTTTTCCACACATAAATCAGTCCAGTAAGTCCAGTATTTATTTTTTTGTTAAAACTTTAGATGTAAGTATACTGTATACACTGTACTGTGATTCTGACCTCTTTTCTTGCACTTTTTGCATCTTCTTTCACCGTGTAGATGCTTTATACTGCAGACGTGATGCAGATTACCTCAAACTTTAACACTATTCTTCTACATATTTAACGTACAGTACCGTAGAAAAGTTTAAGGTCAGTGTGTGTATATATATATATATATATATATATATATTTTTTTTTTTTTTTCAAAGAAATTAAGACTTATTCAGCAAGGATGCACTGCAGCAAAACATCACATTAGAATGATTTCTGAAGGATCATGTGACACTGAAGACTGGAGTAATGATGCTAAAAATTCAGCTTTGTCAATTTCAATTTAGTATGTCATAATTTTTTATTTAATGTCATAATTTTTACTTTTTATCATACTTTAAATTTAATGTGTCGTAATTTTGTCTTTTTATCTCAATTTCAACTTAGTATGTCAATTTTGTCTGTCATAATTTCAATGTCATAATTTTGACTTTCTCATAATTTCAACATGTCAAAATTTAGACTTTATCTAATAATTTAAATTTATGTCTTAATTTCAACTTAGTATGTCAATTTTGACTCATAATTTTAACTTAGTAAGTCATAATTTTGTCTGTCATAAATTTCAAGTTAATGTCATAATTTTGACTTTTTATCTCATAAATTCAACTTAGTATGTCATAATTTTGCTGTCATAATTTCAATGTAATGTCATAATTTTTACTTTTTATCGTAATTTCAATTTGTCATAATTTTGTCTTTTTTATCTCAATTTCAAAAGTATGTAAATTTTGTCTCAATTTCAACATGTAAAAATTTAGATAATCTCATAATGTCTAATAATAATAATAATAATAATAATGTCTCATAATAATCTCATAATCTCAATGTGTCTTAATTTCAACTTAGTATGTCAGTTTTTATTCATAATTTTAACTTAGTAAGTCATAATTTTGTCTGTCATAAATTTCAAGTTAATATGTCATAATTTTGACTTTTTATCTCATAAATTCAACTTAGTATGTCAAAATTTAGACTGTTTATCTCATAATTTAAATTTAGTATGTCAGTTTTGACTGTCATAAGTCAAAATTGACATTAAATTGAAATTATTTCATAATTATCTCATCCAATTTAGTATGTCATAATTTTTACTTTTTATCTCATAATTTCAATTTGTCAATTTTAACTTTGTCAAAATTTTGACTTTTTATCTCATAATTTGAATTTAGTGTGTCTCAGTTTTGACTCATAATTTCAATTTGTCAATTTCAACTTATGTCATAATTTCAACTTAGTATGTCATAATTTTGACTTTTTATCTCATAATTTCAACGTAATGTCATAATTTTGACTTTTAAGCCATAAGTCATTATTTCAACATTATTTCATAATCTCATAATTATGATTTAGAGCATGATTTTTGTTCTTCTGTGGCTGAAGTGAATTCATCTTTGATCACAGGAATAAATGAAATTTTACTACATATTCACATAGAAAATGGCTGTTTTAAAGTGTAATAAACTTTTACTGTATTTTTGATCAAATAAATGCAGCCTTGGCGATCATGAGAGGCTTGGTTAGTTTCATCGAAGGCCAGAGTCATGAATTGCACAGATCTGGTGTCTCGTATAGATCATCTGTTCTGTACCGCTGATGATGATCCTGTCAGTCGTTCTCCATGATAACCGCTAAGAATCATGTCAGGAAGAAGGTAACACACCCGTCGTCTGCTCTCAATCTCGCCCGATGCGCGCATCACGCTGTCGGTGAAGTTTGAAGACAGCAGAGATCAGGAAGATCATGTGATCGGTCACATCTCAGGTTCCTCTTAAAGTGCGTGACGGCATTCGTGCCTGATGGCTCTGCCGTTTAACGCTTGAACATTTTTATGGACTTTTCCCCTGGATTGACTTCAGAGACGCGTGTCAGAGTGACTTATGGGCTGAAAGCGAGTCCAGAGCCTGAAAGCCCAGCTGGCATCCATCAGCCCAATGAAACCGATAATTGGGCAACATTTTGAAGGCTGGTATTTGTAATCGAGTGGCTGGAGCCGAGAGAGCTCAGCCTGTATAAAGGCCGCATTGAGGAGAGGCGTTAAACGCTTTCTGCTGAGCTTTACATGTGAGCGACTCAACAGTAGAACCACAGCCTTCCTCTGACCTCAGATCAGGCAGAGCAGTGGACCTTTAACAGACCATTTCATTTTCTGTCATAATCAGTCATAATTCTGACATTTTCATTCAGTTATAATTATGACATAATTGAAATTATGACAATTATGAGAATAAAAAGTAAAAAATATGACACAAGTCGAAATTATATATACTTTGTCAAAATTGTAAGAATGAAGTCAAAATTATGACAAAAAGTTGAAATTGACAATTGATGTAATATAAACTTATGCTTTAAATTCAACTTGGTATGTTATAATGTTAACTTAGTATGTCATAATTTTGACTTTATCTTCTAATTATAACTTTTATATCAAAATTGACAAAATATTGTCATAATTTTGACTTCTAATTATGACTTAAGTCACAGTTTCACCTTAGTATGTCAGAACTTTATCTCATAATTTTGACTTGTCATAATTTCAATTTAGTATGTCATAATTTTGACTTTTTTCTCAATTTCTGTACTTATGTCATAATTTTGACCTTATCTCATAATTTCAACTTAGTATGTGAAAATTTTGACTGTCATAATTGCAATTTAGTATGTCATAAAGTTGAGTTTTTATCTCAAAATCTCAACATAGTATGTTGTAAATTTAAGTTTTTATCTCCTAATTTAGACTAAATATTGTCATAATTTTGACTTTTTAATTGACAATTTATAATTGACTTGAGTTATAATTTCAATTTAGTGTCATATTTTTGAATCTCCTAATTATGAATTTTAGCATAGTATGTCATAATTTTGACTTTTTATCTCCTAATTATGACTTATGTCAAAATTGACTAAATATTGTCTTAATTTTGACTTATAATTATGACCTAAGTCATAATGTCAACTTAATATAACTTTGACTTTTTATCTCATAATTTTAACTTTGTCTCCTAATTATGAATCTAAACTTAGTATGTCATAATTTTGACTTTTTTCATAATTTTAATTTAGTATGTCATAATTTTAACTTTTTGTCTCATAATTTCAACTTAGTATGTCAAAATTTTGACACTTTTTCTCATTTCAATTTCTCAGTTTCAACTTAGTATGTCAATGTTGACTATCATAATTTCAATTTAGTGTCTCCCCACTAAAAAAATTCAGTCAAAAGTCAAAATTTCGACTTTTTTCTCATAATTTCAATTTATCTAAATTGCAACTTTGTCTCCTAATTATGAATCTAAACTTAGTACGTCATAATTTTGACTTTTTATCTCATAATTTCAACTTAATATGTCATAATTTTGACTTTTAAGCCATAATTATATTTTTAAAGTCATTATTTAAACTTTTCATCTCATAATTATGATTTAGAGCATGATTTTTGTTCTTCTGTGGCTGAAGTGGGCTTCCATACGCAGCAGCTCAACATGGAGAAGATGATGATGATGATTCCGCATGTTTGATATTATATTGCTAGCAGTCGTGAGCTGGACTCTGGTAATCTTGTCCTGATCCTCTTTTCGATTGAAACGTAACTTTTATGGTCATCTCCAGACGCTGGTGTTCAGCAGCACATGGTGTGCTCATAAATGAGTGATTTCACCCCTGAAACAATATTTGAGGTATTCAGAGCAGAGGTCAGATATGGCACCGCTCTGCTATATTTGTTTTTATGATGCCATATTTTGTGTTTATGTGGAAAGCAGCGCTGCAGAAGATTCATGCGGCTGTCACTGACGTGTTATTGCCAGCAGAGCTCAGATGAAGGCTTGCGGTTTGTCTCGTGTAGTTTTCACATGTTTGCAGTGTTTCTAATATCTCGTGTTCTTCATAAAGTGTTCAGAATGAAGCACCTGCATACTGAATCATCCTGAACAACTTCATACACACTTCAGCAGCCATGTTCCCGATTAGCCCGATGGAACAAACATGTTCTCTGACGAGGTTTCTTTACTTTATTTTTTTATGTGAAGCAGTAACAATCCTGAAATGCTGAAAAAAAATATTAAGTTTTCAACACTGATAATAATCGTAAATGTTTCTTGAGCATCAAATCATCATATCAGAATGATTTCTGAAGGATCATGTGACACTGAAGACTGGAGTAATGATGCTGAAAATTCAGCTTTGATCACAGGAATAAATTACACTTTACTATATATTCACATAGAAAACAGCTGTTTTACATTAGAATAATATATCACAATTTTTACTGTATTTTTGATCAAATAAACACAGCCTTGGTGATCACAGGATGCTTAAGAATGTAAAAAGGATCAGTTTTGATATGATGTTGACCTCAGATGAAGTGTAATGAGTTATGAAATCACTGCGTTTAGTCTGAGAAGAATGTGTCTCACACAGACACACATGCAACCGTTTCAGAAAGACAGCGCATCAATCTGGGCTCGAGAACGGACATCTGTTTCCCTGGAAGTGAAATATTACAGCGGCGACTGCTGTGCTGTCTTTGGAGGGACTGTCGAAAACAGCCCTGAGAAACTCTTTGAGACTCGATGCCAAACCTGATTTAAACACCTCAGCGGGGAGAATCTGGACTGCAGTTTCGACCCGAAGCACGAACATCCGCGGCGCTGGCACGACTCAATGCGCTTAAATACTCTGGAAATTACGGTGTGTGTCTGTGGTGGAGGCCTGCGTGTGTTTGTGGAGTGCTTGTTGAGACTTCATTTATCTTACTCACTGCACATGTGTTTAGAGGTAAGAGTTTCCATGTGTGCCTGTGTTTAAGTGTGTGTGTGTGTTTAAGTGTGTGTGTGTGTGTGTGATGCACAGTGTATTTGTATCCAATCTGTGGCTAATTTTCAATCTCCACAGACTTGCAGAAAGCGCTCCGTCATTAATCACCTGCGCTCAACGCTTCAGTGGCTTTAAAACAACTGTGTAACTTTGCACATTTTCTCACTTCACCCCAAAAGTCTTTCCAGACTGTTCTGATGAGTCAAGCATCATTATTGCTCATATTTCATGTTAAGGTTCCACAAAACACCTGATGCTTCAATAGAAAACTCCTGCTGCAGACATGAATTGTACTTCAGATCGTTAGTTTCAGTTTTCACCTCTTAAAAATAATGGCATTGATGTTCCATGAACAATCTTTCCATCTTTATATCAGAAAAAGGGTCTTTAGATTATTAAAACGCATTCTTTTAAGGGTTCTTCTATGGCATCTCTCATTGGGAGCCTTTATTGTAGCAACATGCACAGAACACCCTAGCAACCGCATAGCAACGCTGTGTATGTGTAGCAGACAGAAGCGCAGCTGTAATGATTCTGTAAACACGCCGTCAGAATGAACGATCATCTGTGTATAATCTGGGCTATTTGTGTTGACGACAAGATGATTTATGGATGACAGACTTTCACTCTTCCAATATGTGTGAGAGTGTGTCTGTTTGTGTATGTTTGGAGATTTACAGCATGCACAAATCATCTACATCTTCTTTATCTGGGTCTCGTTTTCCAGTGAAATTATCCAAACATCCTTAAAACAAGGTACGAAAGATTTTATGTTGAGAGAAACGGTTATTTTCTAACTGTTAATCTAACACAATTTAGTGGGTTTTTGGGGAACAATACAGTTAAAAATGGTGAAATTTGGCACACAGATAGACGACAGTCTGAATATAACTCGCACCAATTTTGGAGTTTCTAACTCGATCCCTCTAGCGCCACCAACTGGCCAAAGTTGCACTTCCGAGTAACTTTTGAACTGTAAGGGCTAGAAACAAAATTCTTTTTTCCTCAAGTCTTTTTTTACTTCTCAATCTTGTCATTCTTGGATATTTAGTTATTTTACAGGAAAGCAAGACAAAAACGTAATGACTTTTGTGCCGAGTCGTGGTTTGAGAAGCCGACAGCTGGTGGTTCAGTGCACCGAAAGATTCATCGTCCGGTCGTTTAGACGGGCTGAAGCACATGAGCGATTGTTGTTTTGTGTTACTCATATATGAACGTGTGGTCAGCCGGCGGTCACGTCTTCATGTCGGATCAGCAGGAGTCTAAAAGAGTCGTGCGTTAGACTGCCAGCTCAAGCATGTTTGGACCTGAAATGCTGTGGGTTTGGTTTGTAACTAAAACATGCTGTGTTTTAAATGCATGTGACTCCTGGAGTCTGTCAGGATGAATATTTAAAGGAACTGTGTGATTTAAGTTTGCACGCCGCAGTACACATGGTCATGCAAACGTTTAAGCCAAAAAATTGCAAAAATGCACAAAAACAAAAAATGTGGTGTGGCAAAAAATGCCCATATATGCAATTTATTTACTCCATTTAGCCTATTGTGCTGGCTTTAGTTGTTGTGCTTTTTCCATTGAAAGGAAGATTTCTTGCATATACACGTCTTGATCTAATTTGGTTAAAAAAAAAAAAAAAATGCTGATTTAATAAACCTCTTTAGTTGAATTCTTCATTTAAATATGACTCTGTATCTCCAAAATATCAAATATCTTTCCATGTAAGGTGAAATGTTTTATACCGGCCTAATTATAAACAACCAACATTTGCCACTAGGAACAACAAGTTCATATTATATAATAGTAGTTCAGTAGTGGCCAAAAGTGACGTCCGGATTGGATATTTGTTTTTAATGACCCTAAAAGTTTGATTAAACAATCAATGTATGAGGAAAATATTTGATGTTTTTTAAACATTTTAAATATGAGGGAAGAACACAACTTTAAACTTGATTCAGGTTTTTATCTGACAAAATTATTTGGCAAAAAAGACAAACTACAGGTTTTATTTTACTATGCAAAAAATAAAATGCATATAAAAACAAAAAGCTGACAGGAAAAAGCAAACATTGACTACAACATAATCAGTTATTAATATTTTGTTGGTTTTCTCTTGTTTTTGCATTCATAATTGCTTTGTATGACAGTCTGGCCAAAAACTGTTGCACAATTTGTCATGTTTCATTGCATTATTATCACAAATAAAACAATCGACTCCAAGCACAACTTTGCAGTATGACTACAAAATCTGGTAACACTTTATTTTACAGTGCCGTAGTTACACGGTACTACATGTACTTACTATAGTAATAACAGTAAATTATGCATAAGTACAAGTAACTAACCCTAAACCAAACCCTAACTGTAACTCTATAGTAAGTACATGTAGTTAATTAATATTACTCAGTACTTATTTGAGTAATTACAATGTAACTACGGCACTGTAAAATAAAGTGTAACTCAAAAATCACATTTTTAATAATATTTGAAGAAAGGGTTAATGTCACTTTTGGCCTCTAATGGATGATATTATGCACACTACTCATGTGTTATTTCATAATTCTGATGACTTTTTTATTTGCATGAGAGAGTGTGTCCAAACATTTGACGTGTTTAAATCAAAAGAGACGTGCAGCAATTTTTCTGAATGATTAAATGTCGCTTTGTTCCGTCAAGCTTCAGTTATTATTGAGATGTTTTTCCTCCATGATGAACACGAACCTGTGGTTGTCCATGAATTATTGATCATAAAGACTCGCTAAATTAAACCACTAAATAAATCTGTCATTTCTTCTGATATTCAGACAAATTGAATGTGAAGGAGCAGTTTGATGCTCTTCTGGAGAAATATATTGATGGATGTTTTATTTTCAGCAGGAAAACTGGTATTTCTTTTATATTGTCAAAAACAAACCATCCGTTTATCAACAGAGCAGAACTTCATGAACCTTCAAATAAATTCATATGCTATTTTATATGTGCATGACCTACTGATGTGTGCTATTTATGATTTATTAATATTATAAATTGTTTCCAATAGGTTTTGATCATGTAAACAAATCCCTTCTTAGCACATTTTTAATTCATTTTCATTTCTTTAACAAGGAACAAAACTTTTTAAATGGTTTTTCCCTTTATATATAAAATATTTACCTATTATATTTATTTTAGATCTTAGACCTATTATTTTTTATGACCTGATTTATTTAATACTTGTAAAAAGTAATTAAAAAAGCTAGCCTCATAAGCTTAAAATGATGTGGGAAATAAAACAGAAGTATTTTAACATGAAAACACTCGGACTTGCACACATAAATCAAATAAATGTTTGAATTAGCCAAAATTTGTTGCATTTGTTGATTCCTAAATTATTTTCATGATTTGTCATCATTACTTTTTTCTTTTGTCAAATCAATTTTGATAATTAATGTGGTTCAGATAACGTTATCGTTGATTAAACCAATCGCCTTCATTGTATTAACTCAAATTTTAAATTTCAGTGAACTCAAAATTTTGAGGCAACCAGGCAACTTGCGTGATAATAACGTAGATAATAAATCGAGCCAAACGCAACGTTTAAAATCTTGTTTTTAGTGTCTAAATAAAGCAGTGCTGTAGATTCGACATACAGAAGTCAGATAGACAAATAAACAGACTGAACTGAGTTACTCTTTAATTGCTGTCGTTTTTCCCTGAGTTGCACAGTAAAAACATTTCTCCCCCACAAACGTTAAAATATAAGTATTCAAGTAAATTTAGAAATAAACATGCAAATTTTGGCTATGAGACATTACACAGTGCGGCTTGGCTTCAGTCGAGGGTCGTTATATATATAAGAGAATTATAATGTTTAAATAAAGCCATGTGAGTCTTGTTGAAATGTTTTTATTTCATTTGCTTTAAAGCTATAACTTTAATAAATAATGGTCCACTAGTCCTGAGGTGAACGAAAGCATATAAAAATCACTGATATCCGAGGCCAGGGCGCAGTGGTCAGTCTCTGTCCGTACAGTGCGTACGGTGAGTAAAACGGGCCCGTGGCTGCAGGCATCGGCACCGGCGCGCCCGGGCTTTTGGCGTACGGGTGGTACCGCGTGCCGAGCCCCAGCGTGTGATGCGGGGTCCTGAGCGCCAGCGGGGCTCCGGGCATGTGACAGGCCGGAAGAGTTAAAGAGTTGGGGTATCCCGACACGAGCTTCTCCGCGAATGCCGTGTGAGTCCGCAAATGAGCCAGAAGCTCCTCGGAGCTGGAGAAGCGCTTGTCGCAGGGTCCGTTGGCGGACACCCAGTTGCAGATGTGCTGCTGGGACTCGTTGGGCAGAATGAAGCCGTACGGGTACAACGGGTGTCCGGGGAACGAGGGCGGGTGCAGTGCGGCGCTGGGATACATGAGGGGGTATCCAGACTTGCTGTCGTGCGAGCTGCTGGATGATAGATGGCTGGCGCAGTGGTAGCTCAGGCAGAACGGGTCTCTGCACAGGCTGCTGGACATGATGGATGGCGGAGAGGCTCCGGCGAGGGGACTCGACCCCGCCTTACTGCTGAGAGCGCCGGACAGCTGAGCATTAATCAACTGACTGCCGCCGCCGGCCTTGCTCGGGTCCAGAGAGAGGAAGGGCTGCGGGTAGCCGGCGTACGCTCCGGGATAGGGGGAGATGGGGAATACGGTGTGGCCGGGTCTGTAGGGCGAAACCGGCGCCACGAGTCCCGACCCGAGAGCAGACGAGGCCGAGGATGTGGGAGCGCTGTCGGGCGTGACCGGTTTGGAAACATCCTGCGGTTTGTTTGCCTCGCCGTTGCTCTCAGTTCTCAGTTCCGGAGTGGAGTTTTTACGTGCTTCGCTTTCCTTTTTCCCTGTTTTATCTACGGATTCTGTCCGTCCAGGCTGTGGAGAGATGGAGCTGCAGGAGCTCGGGCTGCCCGTCCGCGGCGTGACCGGCCTGCAGGTGGCGCTCGGTACGCGGAAACCAGATTTATCTCCACCCGTGTCTTTTCTCTCTGACTTTGAGTATGGCTTGAAACTAGACTTATCCTCGGCTCCGATGTCGCTGATCTTCAGCGGACTGGATTTGCTGTCCTTGTCCGAGGCGACCGCAGAGAGTTTGGTCGAGGACGGAGGATCCGACTTCCCGATTTGGGAGCATGTTTGTGCGAGGAGGGCGAGTGGACTCTTCTTGGCATCCAACTGTGAAAACAGACAGTTTTAGGAATATGATAGCTTCAAAATAACACCTACAGAAAATACTGATGCTTTCCACATTAATGTGCATTTAATTAATCACATTTTGTAGGATAAAAAAGGTGTTTAGTGTTGATTTACGTGTGGCACGACTCGAATCTTAAATCCAAAATGCTGCAGAGACATTAAATCAAATGTCATGAGGGTTTTATTATATCTCTCTGTACATGCCATAACATGTGTTTCCATGTGGCAAACATGTATTGTTTTCCTTCACTTATATAGCTAAAGAAAAAAACTGCATTGTTGGAAGTAGGTCAGTTTTTAATGAAACCATTAACATGACATTTGATGTTTGTTTTTGCATCCAAGACTCAAAATTGACTGAAAAAGATGCATAAATAGTGTAAAGTCATTTTTTACACTTTCCAGTATTTATGCATCTTTGATTTAAATGTTTTTTGTTCACATAGCAACTTTGTCATATGGCAACTCTTCAGAAATGCTGAAGTTTATAGTAGCCTAATTATTTATGCATAAATAACAATGGTTTCTCCGTAAAAACATTCTCTAAGGTTGCGCGTAAAAGCTTTTATCGCCACTATTAAATTATAATTATTCACTTGTTTGGAGTTTTTAAGTTCGAAATATATATTAATGCACAAAATACACAGTAAAATTAATTTAATGTAAATTAATACTTTTTTGTTTCTTTTTCGAGTTGCCATATAAGTGTTATCAAAAAAGAATAATTCCATTTATAATTGGATTATTTTATGAAGAAGAAAATGGTTTTAACACTGCGTAATATAAAGGGTTAATTATAACCTCTGGTAAATATTATTGTATTTTCTACACACATTCAGTTGAAAATAAAATGATCAAAGGTGAGAATGTCCTCTTTACCTCGATGGGACTGACGGGAGTGGACGGTAGCGGCTGCAGATAGTCCGGGTGCAGGATGTGTCCGGTGCGCGCGCTCAGCATTTTCAACACTTTCACGGGCAAACGGCTCGCCTGGCGCTGCGGGTCTGCGGGAGGCAGTGAGTGCGGGAAGGGGTTAAGGTTTCGCTTCTTGTCCCACACTAGATCAACCACACTAAACACAGCAGACTCCGTAGGCAATGTGATCATGTCCCACTTCTCTCTGCGTAATCTGGAAACGCATCTGTGGATGGACAAAAAGTATCTCCCAAGAAGACAAACAAATGTTTTCAAATATCACAAAAACACACACAAAATATAATCCTTAAAGGTTCTTGCTGGGGAGCAGAGAGAGTTCGGAGCGCATCTTATCTTCCGCGTCGCGCACTCACACTGAGCTCAGCTCACGGACCTCGCGTTCACGCGCACCCGAGATTAAAGCCTTCCCCGCCGTCCAATCATATCGCTGCGTGAGGTGATTGACAGGTCCAAGGGATGTGTAGCGTCACCGTTGTGGGCGTTTGTTTTGGCCATGTTGAGGAGGTAAAAACCTCACATCAATACATAAAACAAATCCAGTATTATAATTCTGTTCATTTAATTTGAACACTAAAAAAGCAGAGCAGGTTTATTAATATATCTTAAACATGAGATGACTTCACAGTTCATCTCAGACTGATATTAGATATGTCTGCAGCTATAAACTATAAAAACTTATATAATGCTGAGAATTTAACCGGCCCCAATAAAAAAAACATTATACTCTGATGACACGTCAAATATTATCAAAAACCATAAACCCAAAGCATATAAAATGAATTAGAGAAGGAATCATAAATGTCATATCTGGTGATTAAAATGCAAAAATATGGTATTGTGAAGTGTTGGGTGAGTTTTAACACAATCCGTTAAACCAATAGAACATCCATCCATCGCTGGATTAAAAACAACCCAATTGCTGGGTAAAATAAAATATAACCCAATTGCTGGGTTGTTTTTAACCCAGCAATTGGGTTATATTTTATTTAACCCAGCCAACTGGGTTGTTTTAACCCAGCAATAGGATTAAATTTTATTTAACCCAGCAATTGGGTTGTTTTAACCTAGTAATTAGCAATTGGGTTGTTTTAACCCAGTAATTAGCAATTGGGTTGTTTTTAACCCAGCAATTGGGTTACATTTTATTTAACCCTGCAATTGGGTTGTTTTTAACCCAGCAATTGGGTTATATTTTATTTAACCCAGCCAATTGGGTTATATTTTATTTAACCCAGCAATTGGATTAAATTTTATTTAACCCAGCAATTGGGTTGTTTTAACCCAGCAATTGGGTTGTTTTAACCCAGCAATTAGGTTATATTTTATTTAACCCAGCAATTGGGTTATTTTAACCCAGCAATTGGGTTAAATGTTTGCCCAACCTGCTGGGCAGTTTTATTTAACTCAGCAATTGGGTTAAATTTTATTTAACCCTGCAATTGGGTTGTTTTTAACCCAGCAATTGGGTTATATTTTATTTAACCCAGCAATTGGATTAAATTTTATTTAACCCAGCAATTGGGTTGTTTTTAACCCAGTAATTAGCAATTGGGTTGCAATTGGGTTGTTTTAACCCTGCAATTTGATTGTTTTAACCCAGTAATTGGGTTAAATTTTATTTAACCCTGCAATTGGGTTGGTTTTTAACCCAGCAATTAGGTTATATTTTATTTAACCCAGCAATTGGCTTGCAATTGGGTTATTTTAACCCAGCAATTGGGTTAAATGTTTGCCCAACCTGCTGGGTTGTTTTTAACCCAGCAGTTTTTTTATCTATCTATCTATCTATCTATCTTTCTATCTATCTATCTTTCTATCTATCTATCTATCTATCTATATTAATTGTTTACTAATCCAGTGTTGATTGTTATGAATTAAAGCGCGCTCCGGAGCCGCTGATGGATGGGCGGCAGATGCTGATGGATGAGCGGGGGTTGCTGTTCTCGGCGGCGTCTGTCAGCTCTCGGTTCTGCCCGTGAGTTATTAGGGCCAGAAACTCCCCCTTTATTGTGCGGGTGATGGATGACGCCCAGCACACGGGCGTTATTCCATAATGGGAACACATTTCAGACGGGCCATATTTCACCACATTTAAGTAGAAAGTTTTGAACGCCTCCTCGATATTTCACATCCCTCTGGCATATTTATGGAAAACTCCACGCATGCAAATGTAATTACACACTACAGCCTGTAGGACTAAACAGTGGTACCAAACATGCAGTGCAGTGCAGGTACAGTTTTATTAAAGCAAAAGCTGTTAATCTGTTTTATAAATTTAACTCTGGAGTTTAGTGAATGATAACAGTTTAATATGAGTTTATTTATTTATATACATTTTTCAACAAGCCTTCAAACTTGTGTTTGATCTTCTGGCTAGAAAATAGTACTGCTACTTATAATATCAATCAGTTAGTAACTGACAGTAATTGAGCGTATTGCTTTTATTGGGAATAGGGAGCTCAGGAGAGATGATCGTTTGGTAGAGCAGATCATCTGAAGCTCTGCTCATTATCTTCTGCTCATTAATCTACGCCAGAGACACATCGAGCAGGACCTGATGTGGTGGTGAAGAAAGAGAAAACGCCATTAACCACCGCAGAGCACGTGCAAACATATGGTGAGCTGGTTTTCCCTGGATGGCGTGTAAATAAATAAACCTGCGTACAAACAAGGGGGGAGAAAACACCATCTTGCTCATCCTTCTCTTGTAATACTAACCTGAAAACATGCAGTCATTCTTGTGCTAAAGGCCGGGTTTAGTTTAACAAATGTGCATTCAAGGAGTTCGTATTAGTCAAGTATTGTGGTGTTAAAGGTATTATGCCGCTTTTCACAAGATAGTCTCTGGTGTTCCCAGAATGTGTCTGTGAAGTTTCAGCTCAAAATACCCCACAGATCATTTATTATAGCTTGTTGTAAATGCCTATTTTCGAGTGGATGGGAAAACATGCTGTTTTAGTGCATGTGTCTTTAAATGCAAATGAGCTGCTGCTCCCCGCCCCCTTTCCAGAAGAGTATTAAGACACTTAAAGTCAGACTTCGTATGTTTCATATTTTGTTCTGAGAAAAGCTGCGGTTGATTTTGATATTTTGTTATCTAACGCAATAACATTCACACACGTTTAAGTGTCACACGAGTGTCTAAATACTTTTTTTAAGGGGGTCGCTGTCTCATTCCAGGCGTTTAACAGCACTTGTCAGTGAAGAGTGACGGCTGTAATATTGGCACAGATCGACAGACTGAACCATTAGCCCTGACAGACAGGATTAGACTGCTGAAAGGATTCATTCATGGCTTCTAAGCTGTCATTTTATACCTCCTTTCTCAAGCTGTCAAGATGCCGGAGCTCTTAAGAGGAGTTTTAACCTTGTCACATGACTGCTGTCATCTCTCGCCGTTATTGGACAGAATCCTTCAGACAAACTGTTTGCTCTCTTAGTGTTCGCATCAACAGGTCAGTCTCAGAGGAACATCTCACTTTAATGTGTGCTGCTTGTTAGGTTGGTTTGGTTTAGATGATTCATACTTTACATGCTGTTGTAGTTGTTGCGGATTGACTTGACGTGCCAATCAGGTTATTAGATCTGCAGAAAGTCTTTGAGTCTACAGAGGATTCACATATTTAATAGACTTGGAATCATGTTTAGATTATGGGTGAAATATTAACACACAAACAGCAAGACACCATTCCAGGAAAAACTGCAAATCGTTTTGATGTTCAGTCAGTGCAAAGTGTTCACAAGTACACAGTTCAAAGGAAAAAGGAGAAAATACAAATATAATTACCAATTCAGTTCATTTAAGAAAAAGGGTTTACATGACAAAGGTTATTCAACAATTTATAAAATAAATCAAATGTTCCTTTTCAGGCTGTTCTTTGGAAATTTAAATTAATTTGATCAGTATATGCATGCTTTTGTATGTAAAAATGCATTCTTTTGAGGTAAATAAGAGTCTTTCTACTTCAAAAATTCATCTTTAATTCAATGTGTTACGCTCGTAAAAATGAAGGTTCTTTTTTGGCATCAATGGTTCCATGAACAGCCTTTAACATCCACTGAACCTTCCATTGATCAGAAGGTTTTTTATAGTGGAAAACGATTTAAAAAAATGTTTTTCACACTAAGAAAAAAATGGTTCTTTTAACCCTCTGGTGTTCGGTCATTTTAGACCAAAAAAAAAAAAAAAAATCAGAATAGTACGAAATAAGGCTGGGTATTGACACAATTTTCACGATTCGATTTGATTTCTATTCACATGCTTTCGATTCGATTACGATTTCGATTCAATATCGATTGTTTTGGATGTAGTATATCAGATACAGTACATGGCAAATTTTCTAAGGAAAAAAATCTCTCAACTAATGCTGTAAACTACACATGGGAGTCAGTTGGTACTACATTACTATAATATTGTTAAAATTAACTTATTTATAATTAATTTATTTATATACAAACACTTAAATTACACTCAATGATGTTTTTTTTTATAATAACTAAAGTTTAGAATTACATAATCATATTTCTTCTCTTAATTCATTTTTTGTATTTAAATTGTGGCTGTCATAACTGATTTATTCAAACATGCATTAAATAGTGAAGAACATTAAAAATTATAATAAATATGTAACGGTGCATATATTTATCAGAATGCTCCTCTCTAGAGTTCACTTTTCAAGCTGAATAACGAGTTTATGGTCACTTCGGAGGTAAATGTGACGTTACGTGACATTGTTTACAAGCTGTTTTATTGACGTCTTTCCGAGGTTGAAACACTGATTGAGCTATTACACAAGACATGATACGGGTTTCGGTAAGTTGTACTGTATCTTTTAACATACCTTCAGATGTTTATTCATGTATATTTCGCGCTGTAACTGGTATTAAAGCAGAGGAGAGGATGTTCACATGCGCTCCGTGCTGCCGCTTCTCTTTAACTGAGACGCTAAAGTGATCTGTCACGCCGCATTTAACAGCGCCAAAACAATATTTATTTTTTGAATCTCATAATAAGATGGACGTCATTTGAAATCTGAGACTTTGCTTCATATCAAAAGTAACAAAGCACAAAGATTATTGTGATTATTTCTACATGTTCTGTTCATTCATCAACTGAAAACAGACTAATCGATTCTTGGGATTTAAGAATCGATATCGATTAGTAAAAACGAGAAATCAATATATATATATTTTTTTTTACCCAGCCCTAGTACGAAATTCAGTGACTTTTGCCACAGTCGCTATGAGACCACAAAATAAATAAATAAATAAACAAATAATAAAAAAATATAGTAATCGTGGACTTAATTGAAGAAAGCTAAATGGACATTAAAAAATTGTTACACTTGATGTAACAAAATGTCTTTCTCAGTGTTCAGGTTTGACTGTAGTAAAATTAATGCAAAAACTAAAAAAAAAAAAAAAAAAAATCTAAACCTTTACAAAAAGTAGTCTTTGAGAATGTCTAAAAATATATCCAAATCTACAACTTAATAAAAATAAGTATTTATGTCTAAAAACAACTAGAGAATTTATATATAGCTATAAAGGAATCTAGTGGTTACGGCATTACAGATGTTTTTCTTTTTTCACTCCCACCAGATGGCACTAATCTGCCTTCAAAAATTATATTTTAAAGGAATTGTCTCTACTTTAACATGAAATACTGCTTTAATTGAAAAGTAGTTAAAAAATCACTTTTTTTTATTATTTTCAATGGAAAAAAAACCATTAGTACTTTCTCAAAATACAAAATACAAAATATTATTGAACAAAAATATTGCTTTACAATGTTACATTTCAGGTGTTGGGTCACTTCTGACTGCGAACAACACAAGTGTGACTCAAATTAACTAAGGTTCTTTAGGGAATCAAAAATGGTTCTTCTACGGCATCACTACATACTCCCCCCCCTTTGGGACATTTACTTTTAAGAGTTTATTTGCTTGGTAATTATTTGTGAAATTCACTAGCAATTTCTGAGTGAAAATAGTAAATCCTATGCCAGTTTTTTCAGTGTATAGAAGACAAAGTCATACAGGTTTGGAACGAGTAAATGATGAGACAGTTTTCATTTTGCCTGAACTTCTCCTTTAAGCTTGAGTCTTAAACTTGGAGCAGACAGGATCCATTACCCGCAAGGTGAGCTGCCAGCCTGCCGACGTGATCTACGGCTGAAAGTGACATGCTTTTGACTGCACCATTCATCTCCAGAGCAGGTGTGTCTCAGGTGCACCTCAGCTTATCCCTCCATCACACTCCTCTCCTTCATTTCTCTGGCGGCTTTAACCCGATCAGGCCCTAAGTAACGTCTCAAACTCTCAAAACTGTTCAAGTCAGTCTGAGAGGTGTGACTATAGACAGAAGAAGAGGGTTTCTTTTTAAGGGTGTCTTATTAATTAGTTAAAGCTGTGGACCTCAGAGACTCGTCAGGGAAGGGGAGGAATATAAGACTGAGGGATTACAGACGGACATCCACATTATCAGCAGGTGCGTCCAAGAACTGCCAGACTTTAGTTATGCCTCCAAATACATCTGACGACTCTGGCAATCTCCACTGCCACTGGAACTAATTCCTGCAGCGTGTGAAGCCCAGCGACCTGACATCTGTCATATTATTGTCATAAGAACTCTTTGAAACATTCTTATATTCTGAAGGCCCTTCACTTTTACTAATAGTCTTATGAGGATCATTTGGCGCAAAGTTTCTTCAAGGCAAGTCAGTCCGGTCTGCGGCCATCTTGGTCTACAAGAAGAGACGTAGCTATACAGGTCATTTGTGTAAGTCTCCAAGACAGTTTTGGTTTAAATAATAATCCCAAATCAGATCAGATCACACTAGAAACTATTTTTCAGACTGGTTCAGTTGCTCTTCAGTCACGCATGTCGCGATTGGCTTTTCAACTGAAATGTGGGACGTCCATTTCTAGAGTCGCCTTGTTGTTTTTGTGAGATTTGAACACCTTTTGTTTGTACTTGAGTTTTTTGACTGATGTCAGTATTGTGTTTTTTAGGGTTGCTCGTGACTGGATGTGGTTTCTTGTTGCTCCTCGTGCTCGTCTCGGAGCGCTATCAGGTTAAGTGCATTAGCGCAGTGATGGGATTACTGTCACCCGAGTGCCTAGTCCCATCTCCAGCTCTCCCAGTGAATAGTCTTAGCGTGTCTCATGGGCCAGATTAGGGATTACCTGCCGGGAAGCTTCCATCAGGATTATGGGTGGAGAGAGAGGAGGGCTGAGAGCAGTCAGGTGAGGATGAACACACTGTCCCGTCTGGCGCTCCCGACTGAACGTTCCCCTTTTCTTTGTTTTCCATTTCCTTTTTCTTTCTTTCCTGTTTCCATTTAGTTTCCTTACCTTTTTTTTCCATTTCCACTCTCATTTCAGTTACATCTTTTTCTTTCCTTATCTTTTGGTTTTCTGTAACATTTCCTTTTTTTATTTTCCCTTGTCTTTTTCATTATGTTTCTTCTTTTCCTTTTCATTTCCTTTACTTTTCCCATTTGTTTAATTTTTACTTTTCTTCCTGTCTTCTTTCCTCCTTTTCTCAATTTTACTTTTCCAATCCGTTTCCTTACTTTTTCCACTTCCACTACCTTTTCCTTTCTAATTTCCCTTTCTTTCTTTTCCTTTTCCTTTTCATTTTCATTCCTTTTCCCATTTCTGTTTACTTTTTCCTTCTCTGTCTGTTTTCTTTCCTTTCTCGTTTTATTTTCCTTTAATTTCCTTACTTTTTACACTTCCATTTCCCTTTCCTCTTTACTTTCTATTTTCTTTCCCTTTTCATTTCCTTTACTTTTCCAGTTTAATTTTACCGTTTACTTTTGTTTTATTTCCTTCCTTTCTTTTTTCCTTCTTTTTCCACTTCCAATTCCTTTCCTTTTTTCATTGCTTTTTCTTTTTACCTCCATTTTCTTCTTTTCCCTTTTCACTTTCTTTACTTTTCGCATTTGTTTTTTCTTCTCTTCCTGTTTTCTTTCCTTCTTTCTTTCTTTTCCTTTCCGTTTCCTTACTTTTTCCAATACCATTACCTTTTCCTTTTTTATTTCTATTTCTTTTTACTTCCCTTTTGTTTTTTATTCCCATTACTTTTCTCATTTGAGTTTACTTTTTACTTCTCTTCTTGTTTTATTTTCCTTTTTGTTTTCTTAGTTTTCCCACTTCCGTTTCCTTTTCCTTTCTCATTTCTTTTCCTTTTCCCATTTCAATTTACTTTTTTCTTCTCTGCTTTTTCTTGTTTCCTTACTTACTTTCCCACTTCCTTTTCCCTTTCCTTTTTTATTTCCCTTTTCTTCTTTTCCTTTTCATTTCCTTTTCCCATTTCCCAGTTTACTTTTATTTCTCTTCCTTCTATCTTTCTTTCTTTCTTATTTTCTTTTCCTTTCCGTTTCCTTACTTCCACTTCCATTACCTTTTCCTTTTTAATTTAATTTAAATTTCTTTTTCTTCTCTTTTATTGTTTTCTTTTATTTACTTTTCTTATATCAATTTACTTTTTACTTCTCTTCATTCTCTTCTCTTTTTGTTTTCTTACTTTTTCCACTATAATGTCCTTTTCCTCTCTCATTTCCATTTTTTACTTCAATTTCTTCTTTTCCTTTTCATTTCCTTTACCATTTCAGTTTACTTTGTACTTATTTTCTTCCTTTCTTGTTTCCTTACTTTTTCCTTCCTTTCACCTTCCTTTCTTTCTTTCTTTTCCTTTTTGATTCCTTTCCTTTTCCCAATTCAGTTTACTTTTTCCTTCTCAGCCTGTTTTCTTTCCTTTCTCATTTTCTTTTCGTTTCATTTCCTTACTTTTCCACTTCCATTTCCCTTTTCTCTTTACTTTCTTTTCTTTCCTTTCCTCTTCACTTCCTTTACTTTCCACATTTCGGTTTACTTTTACTTCTACTTCTGTTCTATTTCCTTCCTTTTTTGATTTCTTTTCCTTAGATATAAAAATATCTATTTTCCCACTGCCTTTATCTTTTACCATTTCTTTATCCTGTTTGCTTTACTTCCTTTACTTTTCCTTCTTATTTGGCACTAGTGGTGAGAGTTTCAGAAAATATGGACAAAGAGCCACATGTTGAGTCCGGTGAGAATATTAATAAGACGTGTTTTCAAATCCAGAATTGAGACATTTTCACCATCATGTAATTTCACAATGAATCCTTCATTTCAAGGCTCCACATCAAAGGCTGCCGCGCATGTCTGAAGCTGCATGTCTTTTCCTTTCTCTCCACTGTCCTGCATGAGTTGGGATTTGTCGAGCTGTATGTAGTCGCTGTATCGTGTCTCCCGTCAGCGCTGAAGTTTGCCAGGTCTGGATAGCGTTCGGCGGCAGCTCGTCAGAACGAATGATGAAGTGTGAAACGGCTCTGAGGCCGACGGGAGGCAGGTGCTCCCTCAGGCTCCCCGATCTCTCGCTCCTTTACACTAAATCAATCGTGGCCTGCTGGGATTGAGCCACGAGGGCCTGACGCACACTGACTCTTTCATGAGGCTGTTTGAAGTTTTAACTATCGTGAGGAGTGATTCGGTGCCCAGCGGCCGCGCTGCACATACACTCGCCCTTTTCATTTTGATCTGTATTTACCTTTACATTTCAGATTTGAGTGTTGCTTATGTTGCGTCAATAATGCAACACCAAAAAATCAATTACGAACTGTGTAAATAATTCCGTTTGGGCCTAAACAGAGAAAATTACTGTGGAAGTCTGAAAATTCATCCATGTTCTATTTATATTTTCCCATTTAATCATGAAAAAAATGCATTACAAATTCTATTGTCAACATAAAAGTTTGATCAAAAAGTTGAACTTTAATCCAATTATTATTTTAGTTAATTTTATTAAATAAAAAAAAAATGTATTACCTTTTTTATTTTATTTTATTAACTTTATTTTACTAATTTTATTAACTATTTTATTTTTATTTACTATTTTATTTTAACTTTATTTTATTAACTTTATTTTCAGGTTTAAATATTCTTGACCCATAAATTTGTTTAATTTCGATGTTCATCCCTTCTTTTCCCCATCAGTCTTTGGACGCGAGTCTGGGCAGCGATCCTGTTTTCCGTGTGTGGAGTCTGTTGTCCTGATCAGCTCCTGTATCATCATGCTGTGGTGTTAATGAGAGTCTCGGGCTCCTGGTGACCCTAAATCTCCAGCGTTAGTCACCCTCTGTTGACCCGTGTGGTTTAACATGGCGCGTCCCAAACGATCTGGCTTCACGACTCAGATTTTACATTGGACATCAAATGGCGACCCAACACGGTATGACGGTTTCATGCTGTCGGCAGCAAATAATTCACCACACTGAACTCACTGCGGTCGATTCAGATCATGATGGAGGCATGTCACAACCTGTCCATGTTGGCATCTGATTAATCTAGCTTCTTATTAGAGAGTGACTTTGATTGGACGCAAGGCCTTTGATGTCAAGAAAGATATGCAAAGAGCTTTTTCTTTGCTTTATTTTGATATAGCCTACATGATGAAGAGCTTAGTTGCATTTTTATTACTTGCATTTAACATTGTTTTATGATCTGTTTTTCTTCTGTCTGACGTCTCATGCACAAACGCAGGAACGGACATCAAATTCAGCTGTTATAAATCTGACCGACTTTAGGCGTCCAGTAAAGATTTTATAGGCGTTTACAAGCTCTCTCAGAACGGAAGAGCTATAAATTAACAAGAAATAAAAGAAAAATAATAATGCCACTTTCAAAACATTACTGTTATTACTGATATATAATATAGACATTTGATTAGATTATAGAATACAGCATAACTGTATTTATTGTTACGTTATTTTTATTATTTTAAATATTACTTCTTGCTCATATTATGTTTGTTGTCCAGGCCGTCTTGTTTCTTCTGTCATCTTTGTCTTTTCCTGACTTCTTTGAGATACTAAAAGATCAGATGAAGTTGAAAACACTGAGCGTGAGCTGAAATCAGGCGTTTCTTCAGGCGGTGTGAAATGAGTTTGCCGTGAGATTGATGGGAACAGCAGATCTGTGGCTTTCAGCATGTGATTCAGGGCTGTAATTCACTCTGACACGCTGCTGCGGTTACCGGTGTAAATCAAACCGGACGCTGGTATAATGAGAGCCTGTGACTGAACTCTTCAAAACCCAACAGATATACTCAAAACACCTACTCTTATGCAGAAAATTCTCCAGTGAAATGGTGAAGTCCATGTTAAAGTCCCCATGAAATCAAAATGAACAATTCTTCTGTTTTTATGGAATATTGCAGTGTTTATTCTGAATGATTTATCATTATTGTTTTAAATTCATGTTCCTGGTAATCTTGAATCAGAATATCTTCTCCTCCCTCTTGCAGCATCTCTTCTCTTCTCTGATGACGAGGGCGGGGCAACCTGTCACTCACATGAGATCCACCAATAGCAAACCACAACCATCCAATCAATTCCCCACAGACAAAATCAAGCCCTGCCCTACATTTGTTCTTGTTTGAGAAGCGTTTCACTCGGATATACGGCACAATAGAGAAGAAAAAATGACTTTAAACAATTTGCAAGTGAAATTACATTCAAAACCAGTTTTACTGAGTAATTCGACTCACATTGAATGACAAAAAAATAGAGGACAGGACTTGATTCTTATATATACATCCAAAACAGGGGCATATTTGTTTCACAACTGATGAATTTTGCAACATCGACACTGTTATTGAACCAAACTGAATCAACATTAAACTGAATTGATCTGAATAATGACACTATTGTCTTTTAGAGCTGATTTACAGCAGAATTTGAATTTGTCTCATATTTGATGAAGTTTGCTTCATTATTTTCCTGTTTATTACTGTGAAGCTGCTTTGAAACCATCTGTATTGTATAAAGTGCTGTAGAAATAGATGGATTTGTGACGTTGGCTGAAAAGTCGTTTCAGAGGTTGAGCAAATTCTGCTGAAAGTTTATGAAGACAAATCATTCGATCACTTACTTCTCTCTGATGAGTTTATATCTGTTCATTTATAATTCTAACTTTATTTCAGGTTTAATTTCAGGCTTATTTTAAACATTCTGATCCACACACACACACACACACACACACACACACTCACACACACTCAGGCTGTGTGAAAAGGTAAATAACGTTTAAGATCTCGGGTCAAGCGTGCTGTGAGAATTTAAAGCCGTGGCATTTGCGGAGCAGCCGTTTGTCAGAGTGCTGTCTGAAGAGAAGAACATCAGCAGACTCACAGATGACCTCTGACTGACCCCGACACACAACAGCTGCGAGTCAGATGTCTCACACACACACTCACACTCTCTCTCATACACACACACACTCACACACACTTTTTTTTGTCCGCTTGTGGTCATTAATGTACTAAACTTTTGATATAAGCATGTTTTCACACCGGTGTCATAGAAGAACCTTTCAGTGACCAGTTCTTAGAACTTTTAAAAATATAAAGAAACGTTTTCTACTTGAAGGTTCTGTGGTTGTTAAGTTCTTCATGGAACCATAAATAAAGAACCTGTATACATCATACAGGTTCAGAAGAACATTTGTAATCATTTCCATCCCTTTAAAGCAGATCACTAAACAGAGGAATTTTGCATTTTTGTGGCTTCATTCAGATATATGATTTTATTCAAATATGTGGATGTTATTGCGCTTCTGCTGGAGCTCTATGGCCCTCAGGTGCAGGTGTGTGTGTGTGTGTTCTTCAGACGTGTCCCTCACCTGTGTTAATGGGTGTTCATTTGAGCTTTGATCAGCTGACAGGATGGATTCTCTCCGTCAGTTCAAACACATCCTCTCAGTTGTCGCTCCTGCTGAACGTCTGAACTGGGACTGACCTCTTACAGGAATGTTACGGGTTCAGAATTCATACTAATATGATGATTTGCGGCTCAAGAAACATTTATGATTATTATCAGTGTTGAAAACAGTTGTGCTGCTTCAGATTTTTGTAGAAACTGATACATTTTATTTTTCAGGATTCTTTGATGAATAGAAGGTTCAAAAGAACAGCATTTATTTGAAATAGAATCGTTTGTAAGATTATAAATGTTTTATTATTTTTTTACTTTAATTGTTTTATTTTGTTTTATTAATCAGATCAAAAATCCTTCCATTCACCTTTGTGTGTTCAATTTCTTTCCACTGACACTGTGGCTGGAAGGGAAGGATTGTGATATTTTCCATAAAGGAAAGTCGGCTGCACAAGTTATTATATTTTGATTGAAAGATTACAAAGGCAAACATTTTATATTATTGGTAATGACGTGCACTGATGAATCATTCACACTGAGACCAGGAACATGCATTAAGAAAGCAAACAGTTAATTCTGATTTCACATTGACCTTGAAACAGCGGCATTCCTGTAAGAGGTCAGTGCGAGGTCGAAGCGTCAGCACAAACATGAGAGTTTGCTATTTATCATCTTGTCGAGTAGCTTGTAAAATCTACAGGAAATGTCTTACAGGATGCATGTAAATCACATGACATGTTCTCCATTAATCCCTCAAGCTCTCAGTGGGCAATAAAAAAACGAGCGGCCGGCCATTGGGTCGGAAGCAGACGGCAAACGGAGACTTTCTCTCGCTCTCTCGCACGTACACACGGACAGCAGGATGAAACAAAGAGCCGTTGTGTGCGGCATCAGCTGATAAGGAAGTCACGGTGTCATAAGAGCTTTATATAATGCAGATCTCAGATGTTTTGAGTTATGATAGGCATCAGACCACAACAGAGCGTCCTTCTTCCACACACACACACACACACACACACACAGGCCCGCTGTACGCTTCATAGATACTGTAACCTTTGAAGATCTTATCGTGTTAGCTGTTAATTTCCTGTGTGAACGCTGCCAGTGTTTGAGCTGCACAGATTTTATGGCTTTATCCCGAAACCTATGAATGACCTACATAGACAGCATTATAAAACTGTGCTATGAAGATAAAAAGTTCAAAAGAACAGCGTTTACTTGAATTAGAATCTTTTGTAACATTATAAATTTCTTAACTGTTACTTTTGATCAATTTAATGCGTCCTTGATGAATAAAAGTAAGAATGTCTTACTTGACCAAACTTTTGAACGGTTGTTATTGAAGCTTGTTTCTGCCATGAAATAAAAAAAAATTATAAAGTCAGAATTGCAAGTTATAAAGTCAGAATTGCGAGTTATAAAGTCAGAATTGCGTGATATAAAGTCAGAATTGAGTTATAAAGTCAGAATTGAGTTATAAAGTCAGAATTGCGTGATATAAAGTCAGAATTGAGTTATAAAGTCAGAATTGCGTGATATAAAGTCAGAATTGCACAATATAAAGTCAGAATTGCGAGTTTAAGTCAGAATTGCGCGATATAAAGTCAGAATTGCGCGATATATAGTCAGAATTGCGCGATATATAGTCAGAATTGCGAGTTTTAAAGTCAGAATTGCGAGTTATAAAGTCAGAATTGCGAGATATAAAGTCAGAATTGCGAGTTATAAAGTCAGAATTGCGTGATATAAAGTCAGAATTGAGTTATAAAGTCAGAATTGAGTTATAAAGTCAGAATTGAGTTATAAAGTCAGAATTGCGTGATATAAAGTCAGAATTGAGTTATAAAGTCAGAATTGCGTGATATAAAGTCAGAATTGCACAATATAAAGTCAGAATTGCGCGATATAAAGTCAGAATTGCGAGTTTAAGTCAGAATTGCGAGAGATAAAGTCAGAATTGCGAGTTATAAAGTCAGAATTGCGAGTTATAAAGTCAGAATTGCGTGATATAAAGTCAGAATTGAGTTATAAAGTCAGAATTGCGTGATATAAAGTCAGAATTGAGTTATAAAGTCAGAATTGAGTTATAAAGTCAGAATTGCGTGATATAAAGTCAGAATTGCACAATATAAAGTCAGAATTGCGCGATATAAAGTCAGAATTGCGAGTTTAAGTCAGAATTGCGAGAGATAAAGTCAGAATTGCGAGTTATAAAGTCAGAATTGCGAGTTATAAAGTCAGAATTGAGTTATAAAGTCAGAATTGCGTGATATAAAGTCAGAATTGAGTTATAAAGTCAGAATTGCGTGATATAAAGTCAGAATTGAGTTATAAAGTCAGAATTGAGTTATAAAGTCAGAATTGCGTGATATAAAGTCAGAATTGCACAATATAAAGTCAGAATTGCGCGATATAAAGTCAGAATTGCGAGTTTAAGTCAGAATTGCGAGAGATAAAGTCAGAATTGCGAGTTTAAGTCAGAATTGTGAGAGATAAAGTCAGAATTGCGAGTTTTAAAGTCAGAATTGCGAGATATAAAGTCAGAATTGCGAGTTTAAGTCAGAATTGCGAGAGATAAAGTCAGAATTGCGAGTTTAAGTCAGAATTGTGAGAGATAAAGTCAGAATTGCGAGTTTAAGTCAGAATTGCGAGAGATAAAGTCAGAATTGCGAGTTTAAGTCAGAATTGTGAGAGATAAAGTCAGAATTGCGAGATATAAAGTCAGAATTGCGGGATATAAAGTCAGAATTGCGAGTTTTAAAGTCAAAATTGCGAGTGATAGTCAGAATTGCGAGATATAAAGTCAGAATTGCGAGAGATAAAGTCAGAATTGCGAGTTTAAGTCAGAATTGCGCGATATAAAGTCAGAATTGAGATAAAGTCAGAATTGCGTTATAGTCAGAATTGCGCAATATAAAGTCAGAATTGCAAGTTTTAAAGTCAGAATTGAGTTATAAAGTCAGATGAGTTATAAAGTCAGAATTTCAAGTTTTAAAGTCAGAACTGTGTGAGATAAAGTCAGAATATGAATATATATATATATATAATTTCTTGCTTCTGAGAGTTGCCACTCTAAGTTTCTTACTAACGCAGTGTTTTCATTTTAAAATAATATAATTCAATTAAGTAGCTGGATTTATAGTACAAAAAAAATCAACCTAATTAAAATAGAATATTTGCCTCAGTATTTGTATACGCATGGTAAAGTGTGCATGTTTTGTATGATCGAGAGCACACGTACAGTATGTTGGCATTGACGGATCATTAACAGGCGCTCAGGTGGGAGTCAGCGAGACGAACGTGACCCAATCAGCCTGTCAGAGAGTGACATGTTAATCACAGTCTTTAGCTGTGGTTGTGTGTGTATGATGTGTGTGTGACAGCTGTGGCAGGGCAGTAATAGCTCGTCTTTGTTCTGTGGCTGTACAGTATGTGTGTGTCTGAACCTCACCTGTCCCGAGCGTGACAGCTCAAATATTATCAGAGCCATTAAGAGCTTCTGAGTCCGTTCCTGCCGGTTCTCCGAGCTGAAGCTTTAATTACAGACTTCAGCTCAGGACAATCCTCACGGACAACAGAACAGGGAATCTGAGATTATGATGCTTCAGGATGAAGGCCTGTGTTCAGAACGGCTCCAGTGAACTGAATCATTCGCTCCTCAGAAATTCCCAGAATGCACCATGAAACCAGTTGCGCATTGGCTGATCAATCACTGTAGGACCATAAAATGATAAATTAATACAAAACGACCTACTAAATTAACTAAAACTGGGATACAAGTTAATACAAGAAATATAGACGTGTGTGTGTGCGTGTGTTTATACTCATGCTTCAGTGTGAGAAACGGATGTAAGCTGATCTGAGAGTGTAATGAGACTCTGCTCGTTAATCCTGCAGGTCTTTGGATGCCAGCAGGTCGTTCACGTCGAGACACGCCACACACACCTTCACATCCGCAGCCGTAACACACACCAAAACACTGAGACCGGAATCAGAGCAGGACCGATACTGACCGTCTTCATGCTTTAGTTTTATCCCTCTGACACTCCAATCAATCAATCAATCAATCATGGACCAATCAGAATTCAGTATGCAAATACCACACTGATGTCATCAAGGTTGGATGCATTTGTGGACGTTCTATGAGTGTAGGTCAAAGTGAGTTCAAACTTTAATATTAAATTTCCTAAAGTATCATTTTTACAACCACAAAAAAACTTTGAATTTATAGTTTGACCTGAATTAATTACAGGTTCAGAACAAATCTCTCTGATGATGTATGTTGTGTCTGTGATTCTCTTCTTCTTTCTTCGCTCCTCGTTTATCATGACGATCACATTTTTCTCCGCTGGTCGTTCTCTTATTTCTCAAGAAGATAAATTCAGAGCACACGTGTGTGGACGAGGCTGTGTTCTGAATACATTCTCAGATCTGATGTTTTGAAGCACACAAGCCAAACCTTTGATTCTTGATCGAATAGTACTGTAAGAACGTGTTAACATTACAGGGGTGGTTGATTGATTTGACTCTTTTAACTTTAGTTAGTGTGTAATGTTGCTGTTTGATCATAAACAACATCTGCAAAGTTACGACACTCAAAGTTCAATACAAAGGGAGATATTTTCTTTTACAGAAAAGTACAAAAAACGACTGGTAGGGACTACAACGAACTTCTTTCTGGGTTGGTGACATCACTAACCCTAAATTTACATAAACCCCGCCCCCATGAACACACAACAAAGGGGGCGGGGCCATGTTGGGCTGCTTTAGAGAAGAGGAAGAGTTGTTGTAGTAGAGTGTTGTTGTCATGCCGTCATTTTACACCGGACTGCTTCACAAACGAGGGTCAATTCAACACAAAAGATTAACATGACGGCACATGCTAGTGGATGAGTTGAATCAACTCCACAGCAACTACATAAATTTATCCACTAACCATTCAGAAACGTCTAAAAGTTGTAACTTCTTCCTGAGTCTCTCCATCAGTGTCGACTCCGGTTTGAACAATGTAAGGCTGAACAAAATCCTCATTTTGGCTGCGTGAGATTCTCCAGCTTTGTTGTTGTTGAGCGACCGAAGCGCGAGCTGTTAAAGCTCCGCCCTCTTCTGGAAAAACGGAGCTCATTTGCATTTAAAGGAACACACACAAAAACGGCGTGTTTTTGCTCACACCCAAATAGCGGCAAATTTGAGTTGAAACATTCCGAGTTGCAACGATTGCAAGCTATAAATTCGCAAATGCAAGAAATAGTCAGAATTATAAAAAGTCATTTACTTTCACAAGCTTCCGTAGGTTTTAGTGCTTTAGGTATATTAACATTATATCAATATATGATCGTTTTAACTGTAAATTTAAGTTAAATCTGTAAAACATTAAATATTGCTACCATATTTACAGCAAGGTTCTTTCTTTTTTTACCCATAATTCTCACTCTTTTTGTATTTTACAGTGCAGCAGTCAAACGTCAGGATACACAGAACATGTTCAAACCTGTTTTTAGTGAAGTTAGGATTATGATTTCATAAACTCAGTAAACACACACTGGAAAACAACATCACATGAATTACTCTGCATGTATGGATGTGGAGGAGACTGGAAATGCTGAGCCAGCGACTCCATCTTTCCTCTGAACACATGATTGATGAACTCCATCAGACAGAGAGAGAGAGAGAAAGAATGAGAGAGAGAGACACAGAAAGAGAGAGAGAGACAGTGACGGATGTTCGGTGATTCGGCCTGTTGTTTGACACCTTCAGATTTGTCATCTTAGTGTTTTTAATGAATGAGTGTGTGTGTGTGTGTGTCATGATGCTGTGAACTGTATCCGCTGACAGGAGATAAATTGCTGTGTGTGTGTGTGTGTGTGTGTGTGTGTGTGTGTACTTCAGAGGTAATTGCATTCTGTCGTTTATTCAGGTTGTTTGAGCTCGACTTTCCCTCATTCATCCTGAACAACAATCTCTGATCAGAGCAGCACACACTCGAAGTGTGTCGTACGTCAGAAACGTGTTTGTTCAGGAACTACATCACTATTATGAGATAACATGAGAACTTAAAATTGAAAATGAACAATTACGCTGCAAAAGCCTTTCATTTAACAGCAAATTTGGCCAATCAGAAGTGAAGAAGGTGGTGTCAAGAGAGGTTTATCGGAGCTCAAACACACATGATGACGGTCAGTCCAGCTCTTCCTCTCACAGTCTCACTGACGGGAATCTCATCTCGTCTAATAGTATTATCAGCTTAGTGTTTACACTAAATAAAGGCCTCAGACGCTGAGCTGAGATCAGCCGACTCACACTGCAGTCTGTAATTAATCCAGTCTAATATAATAGATAATATGATTATTCATATAACGCATTTCCTCCGGAAATCGGCTTAGCTGATCCTCGATTAGTGTTTACGGTGAACATGCTGCTGCACGAGCACAAACAGAGACGTGTAATAATGTGAGGATGTTGTGAGTGTTTCTGTGTGGATTCTGACCGTCGGTCTAAAATAATCTGTGTACTTTTGAGACGCTAAAATAGTTGCTAATAAGACTGTTAGAGTTAGTTGGAGGACAAACTGCTTCAAAGACTCAAGCTACACATTTTCTATTATCTCACACACACACACACACACACACACTGTATAAAGTTCCCTGGAGGGGGATTTCCAGCAACATCCCGTCACACAGGTGTCCTGAAGACTTTCCAGAAGCAGGAACAGCCCTAAAAATTCCACCAAGACCAAATTAGATCTGAAGCACCAGCTGAAACAAACAGATTCAACAGAAGAAAGAGAGCAAAGTTGTGGCATAAAAGATGTTTGTTCTCTTTCTTCTGTGAGACTGTGTTCACTGTTTAAGTGACGGGTCAGTATCAAAGTCAGTGAGAAATGAAAACACATTCTGACATGTGAGTGATGCTTTACTGTACATTCTTTCAAATAAAACAAAATAAAAAGTCTAAACCATTGTGAATATTTACTTTAATAGACATTGCATCGTGTGTGATTGATTTTTTTTTTTTTAGTGTACATTACTTCAATAAAATTAAATTAAATTAAATTAAAATAAAACATGAAAAACATAAAAAAATGCCTAAACCATTGTGGAAAATGTCCTTTAATTCACATTCCGCTGTAATTGATCTTTAGTGTACATTATTTCAATAAAAAATAAAATAATATAAAATTAAATTAAAAATTAAAAAAACCCCACCATTTTGAACATTTGCTTTAATACACCATATGCATTTAATGCATCATGTGTAAATGATTCCTTAGGTGTACATTATATCAATAAAATAAAAGAAGTAAATAAATAAATAAATAAAAGAAATAAAAGAAAATTAAATTAAAAATAAATAAAATAAAATAAAATAAATAAAATAATTTGTGAATATTGTAAATATTTAATTTAATACACATACCATCATGTGTGAATGATTTTGAATACATTAAAATAAAAAAAAATAATAAAAAAAAAAAAAATAATAAAAAATAAAATAATAAATAAAATTAAATTAAATAATTTGTAAATATTTACTTTAATACACATTCTGTCATGTGTGATTGATTTTTAGTGTATATTGATATTAAAATAAAATAATAAATAAAAATAATAATAATAATAATAATAATAAATTAAATTAAATAGAAAAAAAAAATGCCTAAACCATTTTGAACATTTACTTTAATACACATTGCATCATGTGTGAATGATTCTTTAGGTGTACATTATTTCAATAAAATAAAGAAAAAATCAGGCTTGTTCTGAACATTTCCTCAAAATGTAATAGTTCTGCCTCTGAAAGGACTTTTATTTTCGTCTGAGATCATCAAGACTGCACAAGTTATATCAGTTGTTTAAGGTTATTGCTGTAAATCCTGCAGAATTTCAGAAGTGATGTAAAGCCATTTAATGCTAATTTAAAAGTTACAGCAATTATATGAAATAAGGATAGACTTCTAAAAGAGGCATGTACTGGGAAACATGGAGACTGAATCAAAAACAGATCCATAACTGAAGTCAAATGTAATGTGAATGGCATGTAAAAAAGATCAGTCCTAAACACTTCAAGAAGAAGACGTGTTTTGAAACAAACTAAAAGCCAGAGAAAGACAGCGAATGACTCATTTGACTAAACAGGCGTTTGTCGTGTCCTTAAGCTTTATGAGATTGAGTTCAGTCATGTAAATCTCTGTGGACAGGGTGTGCCTCCGTTTATGACCCTCCTGACAGCTTTAACATCTCAAACACAAACACAAACACCGTCGTTAACAGAGCTGAAGGAACTGTTGATGTGATCAGAATGAGGTCAAACGCAGGACACGAGCAGGACAAACGGCTGATTAACGCTATACATCAAAACACACGGACAGCGGCTACAATTATCAGCTTCTCTCAGTCGTCATAAATTAAAGCTCAGCAAACACGTCACCTGACCGCGAGGAGAGTCACAGGGACGAGGGACATTCCTCCCGCTCTCAGGTGGTCTGGAGCTGAAGATCAGACGTTATTTACAACCTCTCACCTGTCAGTGATGCAAATACAAACACAACTGACACGGAGAAACTAAACTCCAGATGAACTGAACACAAGAGCAAAGGTCACGCAGGTCACAAACCTAAACTGGGTCAAAAAAAAAGAGAGATAAAGTAAACCACACACCCATTCAAAAGTCTCTTCTGCTCACCAAAGCTGCATTTATTTAATCAAAAATACAGTAAAAATTGTGAAATATTTTTACAATGTAAATCAGCTGTTTTCTATGTGAATATATAGTAAAGTGTAATTTATTCCTGTGATCAAAGCTGAATTTTCAGCATCATTACTCCAGTCTTCAGTGTCACATGATCCTTCAGAAATCATTCTGATATGATGATTTGATGCTCAAGAAACATTTATGATTATTGCTTTGGCAAACTAATCCTAGGTTTTTCACCTGATCGGAACCAAACCATTGCAGAAAGATTCTCTGGAGTCGGAGTATGAATAATTATCAAAAAAAAAGTTGAAATTTTGATTCATGGTCGCTAAAAATGTTCGTTATGGGCGGAGCCGCTTTTACTAAAATGCCTATAACTCGAGAATGAAATGAGATATTTACACCAAGCTTGGTATGGGCTCAATCTGAGGTCACAGTAAAAACCAGCGCCACCTAGTGGTAAAATTAAATTTTCAAATGCTTATAACTCAGACTGCTGAATCCTTGCCGAGTCCAACGATACCAAACTTGCCAGGTTTCGCCTTATGGTTTGTTCAACGTTGTGATTTAGCATTTAAAAAACTTTTGCGAATATCTTCGAAACCGTTAGTCCGATTGAGACGAAACCAGTTCTTTAAACAGTTCTTTAACTATACACTAATGCCCAAATGTCAACATTTTGATAGGAAGTGGCAGAAAAATCCAATCAAAGTCTCTCATGGGTCATTTTTTATACTTTCATATATATATGTGTGTCTACAACTTCAAAACAAATGAGATATTTTCACCAAATTTGACACACACATGTATGGACACACTCTGAGAACACCTAAATAAAGTGGTGGTGATTGGGCAATAGGTGGCGCTATTATAACTGTCAAAAAAAAGCCTTTAAAAATCATATTTTCCCTTAGTAAATTGCCTGTAAATGATCTTTTCCATCGTGATCTAAGTGCATACATGCTTGCTAAATAAAATATAATACCTCTTATGTGCTTAAAAGCCTTAAAGTGCTTGAACCCCAATAATTGCTATATTTACATTCACATGTACTCACTTTAGACGTTTTGTTAGCATTCAAGCATCCATTTAAACACACACCTGGTCATATTTATGCCGGAGGGAACAGACACACTCTACATGATACTGTATTTTTGTGTGCAGAAGAGAAAAACAGTAACCAGAGGCTGTAGATTTCCCAAGAGACATCTGAAACTAACACACACACACACACACACACACACACACCAGATACTAATTAACCAGCCAAACACAAAGTAACCAGCAGTTTAGTAGCCAATAACATGTAACTCTAAACCAAACCTAAATTAAGAGATTAAGAAATATGCTTTTATTAGTTTCAACAATTTTACGACTTAAATTAAAAGCAAAAATTAGAAATGTTGTCTTAGAAGACAGCTGTCTATGTAGGCAGTATACAGCTGGTTTTTGGAACAGAGCTTTGTAAAATCGTACCAAAGTTCATTTCAGCCTATCAGTGATCTCGGCAGACTCGAGGATCACATGACCTTCAGTCCAGAGAGAGAAGCTCAGCAGCGCTACTGTAACCCCTCCATGAGGTCAGAGGTCACACACTACAGCCTGGGATCTGACCCCACAACCTGTTCAATTCCTACACAAGAGCTAAAAACAGCAGCGTAAACGTATCCGTCCTCCCGTCCTCTCCCTCGGGTCCAGAGCGCTCCGATTGTCCGTCAGGGTCATAAATCAGCTCTAATTGGTTGTGTAAGCGAGAGCGGTCAGTGATGTTGAGTTACAGTTTAATCGAGCAGCTGTTCCAGAGCTGTAATTTCACAGCGGTCAGCAGCACAAACACACTTACTGCACTATGAAGACAGGAAGTGGACATCAAACACACACACGTCTTTACTTTTCACATTTGAGATCCAAATGATGATGTAACTGAAAACAAACTTTCAGTTCAAGAACATAATTTAATTCTGTGTATTTTTCCCATCATGAGTTTTAATGTAACGGTCAGAAGTTATTTAAATTGGGCTCTACTAGAGCAGGTTTTCCTGCTTGAATGTTGATTATTTTCCTCATATTCTCCATTGTTCAGCTCCTCTCTTCCCAGTCTGTCAGTAACGCTCTGTTTACTTCCTGTTTCTATGAAGCCCCTCCTTCTGAAAAGCACAGTGTGCTCTGATTGGTCGGCTGGAGTAGTGTGTTGTGATTGGTGTTTGGGAAACGTCCCGCCCCTTACTATAACCGCCAGTTTCAACACACTACTAACTAACTCAACCAGGCCCCGCCCCTTTATTCTGCCTATGAATTATTTAAATGAGGAATATTGTGAAGAAAACTCAAGATGGAGGCGTTTCAGAGAGTTCAGAAACACTGACACTGATATAGAGAAGAACTCCCGCCTTTTTCATGCTCAAACAGCAACATCACACACTAAAGACAGATGAAGATGGGAAAAGCAGAGTAGAAGCCCTTTAAAGCATTGATAAGTTTATTTATTTTGTAGTCTTGACTATGCATAATTGTATAGTCACAGCACTGATATAACGTTGAGGCATTGCGTTGTTCTGTCAGGTTACACGCGTGATTTCAGGGCGAGAGAGAACAACATCTGTGAGCTTTTATTCTGTAAATACACACACAGCGAGAGAGCGAGAACATAAATCTACTGACACTATCTCCGTATCATTTCCTAGTGTCGACCTTGGCAAATGTGCAGGCGGCAGTAGAGAGAATAGGACAAGTGTGTGTGTGTGTGTGTGTGTGTGTGTGTGTGTGTGTGTGTGTGTGTGTGTGTGTGTGTGTGCGCAGCTCGGTGATGTATGACCAGTCAAGTGGAGTCGATTATAGAATCAAACGTGTGTGTGTGTGTGTGTGTTGTTCTCTTTCTTTGGTCATCCTTTGCTGTGTGTTTGTGCGTCTAGAAGAGTTTATCATTAAAGATACTAGAGAAACAAAACCACTGACATCACTGCAGTGCTGAACGTCATACTTTACCCCACAAAACATTTACATTTAAAATATAACATTAATTTCAGCTTATTATATTATATTATATTATAGTATATTAAATTTTTCTTTGTGATGTTATTTTAATTTTAAATATACATTATTTGCAACAAAATATCTGCACACATTTATACATTTTTGCTAGTTTATATTAAAAACTACTGTTACTGTATTTTTTATACTGAAATCCCGGTTTATTTTTCTTTTATTTTCTCAGGATGTGTAGTATTGCTTCTCAGAGCTCTAGTTGAGAGTCCAGGATGTGTGTCCTAATTAACGTATTTTAATTTATTATAATTATTTTTATTTTATTTCAGCATATTTTGCTTCGAGTTATTTAATTTAATTTAATTTTATTTTATTCTGTTCTATTCAATTCTATTTAATTTTATTCTATTCTATTCTTTTTTAATGTAATTTAATTTATTTTTAATTTTATTTTTAATTTAATTTAATTTTATTCTATTTAATTCTATTCTATTATTTTATTTTATTTATTTATTTTATTTTGTCATTCTATTCTATTAATTTTATTCTGTTTAATTCTATTCTATTCTATTGTTTTTTTTATTTTATTTATTTTATTTTATTTTGTTATTATTCTATTTAATTCTATTTAATTTTATTTAATTTTATTCTGTTTAATTATATTCTATTGTTATATATAGTTTTTATTTTATTCTATTCTATTTAATTTTAATTTTATTTTGTTATTCTATTCTATTTAATTTTATTCTGTTTAATTCTATTCTATTCTATTGTTTTATTGTATTTTATTTTATTTATTTTTATTTTTTATTTTATTATTCTATTTAATTCTATTTAATTCTATTCTGTTTAATTATATTCTATTGTTTTTTTTTATTCTATTCTATTTAATTTTATTTAATTTTTTTCTGTTTAATTCTATTCCATTATTTGATTTGATTTATTTTATTTTTTATTTATTTTATTCTATTTAATTTTATTTAATTTTATTCAGTTTACTTCTATTCTATTATTTTATTTATTCTCAGGACGCGTGGCATTGGTCTCTGAGCGTGTGTGTCGTCTCCTGTCTGCTGCTGTGGTATTATAACATCTCAAACGGCTCTAAACACTGGGACACTTTGATGTAGGTCATGAGATCTCTTCAGACGTTTGCCAGACTGCATTTATAAAGATGAGATGGCATAAACAGGTGGACGTGTATGTTTAATTTATATCAGCCTGACAGGAAGCACACGGGACAATTACTCCTGATATCCAGCACACACATGCACAGCTCCAGGACATGGGTCATTTATCCTACTAACCATTCATGCACTGTGTGTGTGTGTGTGTGTGTGTGGAAATTGTGAGGTGAATTTCCCCTGTATGATTCAAGTTAGAGGATACAGTCTCTGCCCCGATAAGAATTTAAATCCTGTTTTGCTTCATATCAACTCGCTAAACCAAATGGGAACTTGCAATGATTTATTACTGCAGTGTTTTTCAACCTTGACTCATAAAGTGTTTGTCGCAGCCCATCCCATCCCATTTTTTCAGTTAACAGGAAGTAGTGTCCATATAAACATGGGATGTAAACCTTACGCAACATTTCAAAGTGGACCGGAGTCAGTGGATCACAACTGCTGTGTCGTGACCCAAAAATAGTTTCCCAAAACAATGATAAAATGCAAGTAACCGTAGTAGTTATGTGGTTTGTCTTTTAGCATCTATATGCTGGTGTCATCCTAAAATTACTTCGAATTATTGAATTTAATATAATTATTTCAGCAGATTTGTGTTTTTGAGTTAATGAATTCTTATATTTTTTTATTTTATTTTAGCAGATTTGTGTTTTTCAAGTATTATAATTAATGTTTTGTTTTATTTTATTTTTTATTTTATTTGCACTTCCCAGATTTTTGACCAATCAGTCGCTCTCCAGACTGAGAAAGCCCCTCCCCCTCCCCGCTATTATTAGTCTGCTTCAAAATCTGATTCCACTGACATTTTTGTACGGTGAACAGTATTGGTGCTTTGTTGTGCTGCCAGATTTCGTCCAAGGTAAAAATCTGTGTCCTGTGTCCCGCTACTGCACTGCCTCTATACACTAAACTATAAATCTGTCACTGGACATGGACCTTGCTTTATTAATAACGTGAAATGAACCCCCGTGTGCCAGGTTCATGTGCTCATACATGGAAACTATCTCATCTGTGCGATGGCAACAGGAAGTGGGCTCATCCTGACGAATGGCGTGTACGAGAGCGCGGTGATAAGAGCGAGAGCGAGCGCAGCTGTTCATGTAGGACAGTGATGTAGTGTCTCAGCCGACAGCTCTGGGACTCATCCGTAAAAGTGTTTTATGAGATGCAAATGCTTTCCAGAGTCTTATTAAAAAGCTGAAGTGGAGGTCACGGGCCTTCAGGCTTTTTTTCTCAATAATTCATCCGTCCAAACACCTTTGGTTCTTCCAGTGCTCATGTTTGGTGTTTTTACAGTAGTTTCAGAACTGACATATATCTGTGTCACATTGTTTTGTTCATGACGTGATTTAGACGACTCTCGTCATGCTGTATGTAATGACAAACAACACAATATTTGTTCTTTCATAGGAAGATGTTCATCATCATGAAACTCATTCAGTTCCAGTAATTTTCTAAAAGTGGAAGCGGATCTCCATTCCCAGCCCTTCTCAGCAAAAATAATCAGTTGAGTCAGTGAGCAGATAAGAGCGAAGTTTATTGCGGGTCATAAATTGTGAGTCCGTTGTGAATATCCTCTTTGAAGCTTATCGTTGTTTATCTGAGATGTCATGTTTGCATAAGCAGCAGTAATTCATGTGATCCAGATGGATTCAGAGCTGAAACTGATCTTTGACTGTTTATTCAGAGTTAAAGTCAGTCCAGGTGTGCAGACCATTTTTATTTTGGGTGTTTATGCGGATGAAACATCACAGTCATTTTGCCCTCCTGAAGAATGCAAATGAGATAAATAAGTCTTAAATGTACAGTAGGGAAAAGATCCTGTTTAATTCAAGGAAAAATGATCATGTAAAACTCTGTCAGCTGTTACAATGTTGTTCAATTTTCCAAATTCAATTGCCATTTATTTTTAGAATCAACAAACAAAAACAGTTACAAACATTTACATTGCACTCAAGGCAGTTTTTATATCAACTTTTTAGTGGTATAAATGTTTTTACCCCAATTTGTTGTTGAAATATACACTCTAAAAAACGCTGGGTTAAAAACAACCCAAGTTGGGTTGAAAATGGACAAACCCAATGATTGGGTTGTTTTAACCCACCCAGCAACTGGGTGGTTTTGACCCAGCGATTGGGTGGTTTTGACCCAGCAGTTGGGTGGTTTTGACCCAGGGAATGGGTTGTTTTGACCTAGCGATTGGGTGGTTTTGACCCAGCGGTTGGGTGGTTTTGACCCAGCAGTTGGGTGGTTTTGACCCAGGGAATGGGTTGTTTTGACCTAGCGATTGGGTGGTTTTGACCCAGCGATAGGGTTAAATGTTTGCCCAACCTGCTGGGTAGTTTTATTTAACTCAACTATTGTTTAAAAATTACTGTATTGTTGCTTAAAATGAACCCAAAATATGTTGGAAATTAACATTTATTAATATGTTTAATAAATGAACATTAATCAATCTGTGTGTCGTCTAAATAAATTCGTGACATAAGCTTGTTCTTCTATAAATAATAAATAAATGTTAGTAAAATAGCTTAGTTTGATTTTAATTCTTCTTTCCTCCATCCAGCATCTTTTTTCTCTTCGAGGTTGTTGCGGTGTATAATCTGTAGAAGAGACATGCATGTAATACTTTACTCTGTACAGATCCGCTTTGCTCAAATAAAGCCCTCATACACACAACTGTTACTGTAAGAGCTTAAACTCTCTAATCAGCAGCTGTTATTGGAGGAAGACTGACGCTCTGTACACAGAAAGGACAGAGGTTTCTGTGAGTGTTTATGATGTGAGAGCACATCTGTCTCTCTCGGATGTGTTGTGTTGCAGCTGTTACCCTGAGGAAAGTGTTAACATGGCCGACTGCCATCAGACTCTCGTCAAATCCTCCGTAATGAATTGCGTGAGTTGTTTAAGGCCCCGCAGGGCACCGTTGCTGAAATGATGCCGTATAAGAGAAGAATGATGCCCTGGGGGTTTCCTATGGCTTTTGTGATTGGATTTTTGTTTGTTTGTTTCAGAAGTATTGCTAAATATCATAAAATAGCTGTTTGTGTTTGATCAGGTCAGAGATATTAAGTGTTTTTGGTAACGCCTTTGGTTACCCCTTTATTCCCCAGACTTTACATATTGTTCCCCTATACTTACACGTACTTACTTTATAGGTACACTGTAATTACCGGAAGTTACGCTGTAAATACGTTGTAATTAATCTTTTTTTCTTTTTTTTTCTTCAATTCAAGTTAAACTCTATCAATAGTATCATGCTTTTTTACATTTTTATATTAAAAAATATTATGCTGCTGTCACTTTAAGAGTGAATGCACAGATCCAATACACCGATGCCATACTCACTGAGACGTGAAACCAAACTCAATTCAGTATTCTCACGCTGTCTGAGACTTTCTGTTTCTGCAAAGAAACAACAAGTAACACATTGAATTAAATGAAAAATTTAGAAGTAGAAAGACTAAAATATTTTCTTGTAAAACACACTCCACTAATCATTGTTTTCTCAATCAGTGTAGTCTCAAGTTAACATATAATATAGTTTGACAACCCGAGGGACGAGTCTCTGTTATTTCCCGCTGGAACTGACAGCTCGAGTCGGTTTGTGTCCGTTGAGCTTAACTCGTATTAAAACCCAGAACATTCCTTCAGGACTCATTCATGTGTGGGACGTTCTTGGCGTCTCCGTCCTCAGGAAGACACACAGCTGTCACAGTGACCCTGCATTTCCTTCAGCTCTTTAACTTCTGCTAACTCTTTACAGTAAGGTCACTTTAGTTAACGTACAGTAAGTTAATACATTAACATGAACTAACAATGAGAAATACATTTGTTACAGTATTTATTATTAATCTTTGTTAATATTAGGTGCATGAACTAATATTAACAGATAAAAATGATAATTTAAAATGTATTCATAAATGTCGAAAATAACATTAAGTAAAATTACTACTAGATTTTAATTTTTAACTAATTTAATTAATGTTAACAATTGGTAACAAGTGTCACCTAACTTATAAACTAGTGCACTAGTATCCATGTAATTCTTAAAATATGAATTTAATTATTAATTGTGTTATTTATGTTGATTGAATTAGTTGATAGAATACTATTTTTGTTCCTAGTGCTTCATGCAGTTTTGTTCAAGCATATATTTGAACCCTTAAAGGGATAGTTCACCCAAAAATGAAAATTATCCCATGATTTACTCTCCCTCAAGCCATCCTAGGTGTATATGACTATCTTCTTTCAGCCGAACACAATCGGAGTTATATTAAAAAATATCTTGGCTCTTCCAAGCTTAATAATGGGAGTGAATGGGGGGCGAGATTTTGAAGGCCAAAAAAGTGCATCCATCCATTATAAAAGTAATCCATACAACTCCAGGGGGTTAATTAAGGCCTTCTGAAATGAAGCGATGGGTTTTTGTAAGAAAAATATCCATATTTATAACATTTTAAAAAATAATCATCAATATGTCATGTGTTGGGTCAGAGGTCACTCTTCTGCCGTAACTCCGCTTGCGTACAGCCATTACCGGAAGCCAGTTATTATAGTTAATAAAGTTATAAATATGGATATTTTCCTTACAGAAACCCATCACTTCACTTCAGAAGGCCTTTATTAACCCCCTGGAGTCGTATGGATATCACTTATGATGGATGGATGCACTTTTTTGGCCTTCAAAATCTCGCCCCCCATTCACTCCCATTATAAAGCTTGGAAGAGCCCGGATATTTTTATCCATCAGTGTGTAGCCATCAGTAGGTCCTCGTTTATTTCATAGGTGCACTTTCCCTCGGTCTGTTCAAGAACATCACAAACTTCAATCAACACAATATTTTAACTTTATAAACTCATAATCCATTCTTACAAAGTGACAGGGTTAACTAGAGTTGTTTCAAAACTCTCCCACAATGCAAAGATACAGCAGTAATTATCTTCGTGTCTGACAGCGCTCACACTCTTCCTCTCTCATTCCAGGCCTGAGATCATGTTCCTGCCAGGAACCGCGAGACCTCCAGATGAACCTGAAGTGAAACTGACATCAGGCCACCACAAGATCAGCTGAACAAACGATTTTACAGCTAATATCGCGCCGATACTGTCAACGCACCGACACGTTTAACGGAAATGACCGCGGCGGCACTCTCACGGTGGGATTTTTCTCTTCCCCTGCCGCAACAATTGATGTTTAGGAAGGTACGCCCTGTTTATTTTTACTCCTTCACTTCACTAACAATGCAATTGTGCCGGTCAAGGTAATGCAAGCACACTTAAGAGGCAGCGAAGGAACAGATGTGGTCTTTGATGATAAAAGGGCAAAGGAAGAGAGCGACAGAGACAAAGAAAGACAGGAAGAGAGAGAGAAAGAGAGAGAGTGAGGGTGACAGGAAGAGAGAGAGGTGATGATCGTGAGTGTCTCTGTCCGTCCACCGATGGATCAAATAAGCTCTTTTCTAGTGTTTATAGTTGTTTATTATAAAATTCTTATTATTATTATTTGTTCAATTTAATTGCCATCTGAATTTATCATGTAATAGTTTTTATTCCAGGTAAATAATATTAAAAATTAATTTAATTAATTTAAAAAATATATTTCAATTTTATATATATATTTATAATTTAAATATATTTATATTAAATATATTTTTTAAATGAATTAAATTAATTAAAAAAATATATTTAAATTTTTATATATATATATATATATATATATATATATAATATATAATATTTATAAATGTTTTCTGTTTTTATGTATAATATTATACATATACAAATGTAATATTAATTATATTTATATAATTTATATTTAAATACTTAATTACTTATTTACATATATAATTAATTAATTAAATATGTTATGTGCATGTAAATACATTTTTATATATTAGATATTTTAAAAAATGTATTTATTTATTTAAAAAGATATATTTTTCAGAATATATATATATATATATATAAAAAATACATATATTCTGAAATATATATCTTTTAAAATAAAGAAATAATCTCTAAAAATATATTTATAAAACCTATACATATATTATTTATTTTTTTAGATTTTACATACATTAAAAAAAATAAAACTAAAATATATACACACACTGTAAAACAAATCTATATAAAACCTCTTATATAAAAATCTCTCTCTATATAAAAACATATATATATATATATATGTATGTGTGTGTGTGTGTGTGTGTGTGTGTATATATATATATATATATATATATATATATGTATGTATATATGAATATATATGAATATATATATATATATATATATATATATATATAGCTTTAACTGTCTTTGTAAAAAAAAAAAAAAAAAATTATTCTCTCTTCTCTTAGTCATAATTCTCTCGGTGCTCTTAGACACATGATAGTCTCTGTGAGGTTCATCAGGTTCCTCTGAGGCTGTAGAAATGAGAACAGCAGACATGAATTAATAAAACAGCCATAAGTCACAATCATGACAAACACTGACGAGCTCCCCAGCGTGAGATAGAGCGCTCGAGTTTACACTCGCTGAACATGAGAGAGGTCATATTCTCCTGAAGTCTGTCACTTTCAATCTCATCTACATTCTTGCTATTTGATGACACAGCTAAAAAATACAGTGGAAACATCTCCATCTGCGCATCAGGGAAACTGTAGATCCTTTTCTGGCATTAGTCGGTTCTGCTGGGAGAAACTGAGCTGTTCTTCATGTGATTCTCCCCAGAGAGGATTCGGTTCTCCGTTCGTGCTCAGCATGAGCGCTCGTTTTCAGGAGTGCATGTCTGAGAGGAACCATTGATTGTCCAGATGACAGATGCTACGTGTCACACTATTGACCGGCCGGACTGAACTGCTTCCTGTTACAGCTGAGCGTGTGTGTTTGGAGTGGAGTGATTGAGGTGGAACATCTGGGAACACAGTTGAGATGTATCCGATTCTGCTGTAATTCAGTCCTCATGTGTTTACTGAAGTTATATTTATTATTAAAGCTTGTTTTTAAGGTAATAGGCATACACAACTGTACTGTGATTTAAATATATTTGTACATATATTTAAATCATATATATACAGTATATATTATATACAGTGATTTTATATAAATATATATATACCCAACTGTACTGTGATTTAAATTAAGTAGACATAAATTAAATTAAGGAAAGCCGTTCAAGCCGATTGGAATCAGTTGTGATGTCTTGTTACAGATGGACTCATTTACAAGACTTTGAGTCAATAAAAGGGTCAATACTTGCAGTGACTTTCCAAAATCTCAACATCTTCATCTTGTGAACTACTGAAATACTACCAGAATGACTACAGTCTGATTGTGTTTGTGTCCTTTTGATGGACAGCATTTAAACATCTTAATTTTTATTAAACCTAAAATGCTGTGTATATACAGTAGGCAGTTTACTGCGTTATGAAACAGTCTGTAAGGCTTCTTGTTAGGTGTTTGTTCAGATCACTATCCCTAAATATGAAGTAGTATAGAGATGCTTGACTTGTCATGTTAATAACACTGAAGCTCTGTGGTGTCTGACACAGCAGAGAGTTTATGAGCAGCACTTGTGTTTATTCCAGATCTGTTTTGTAGCGTCGTTCAGACTGTAAATAATGCCGCTCTGTCAGCGCCGTGAGCTCACGCTATTCATTTCAGACTATTACACAGTTTAACCTTCAGCGTTCAGTTTGCTGGTTCTGATCATCTGGAGCGGTAGTCATTATTCTTGCCACTGCTGGTACAATGTGACCCAAATTATCAGGGTTTGTGGCGAGACACGGCATTAATCTCAGTGTCCCGCGGCTGGAACTCGACTCCAGAGAAATGGCAGTACATCTCATGAGTGCTTCTGTCAAGGATAATAATTGGACAGTCAGTTTATAGCATCAACATAATGATTCGTTTTGAGTCTGTTTGTTTCCGGAGACGTTCAACCTGTGTCTCTCCCTCGGTCTCATTTTCTTGTGATATTTCGTTTTCTTGTGATATTTCGTATTACTAAAGAAAGGAATAGTTCACATAAAAATGACAGTTCATTCGCTCACCCTCATGTTGTTCCAAATCCGTATTTCTTTATTCTGTGCAACACCAAATGTTAGGCAGATTGCACAGCTCCACAAATGACTTTTCTAACGGATCTTTCGAAGTCTAATGAAATGTTTGTGTGTGGAACAGAGCCAAATTGAAGCCTTATTCATCAATAGATTAATCAATTGATCAGGACCTCATTGATTCCATATGGGAAATGGATGCATTGGCAGCCAGCAATTTTCAACTCAAGTGCCTTCAGGTGTTTAAGCACATGCGTAAAAAAGGTACTATGCTTTATTTAGCAAGCCTGAAACCACCCAGATCAGAGATGGAAAAGAGCATTTACAGCCAATACAAGCAATTTACCAAAATCTTTTTAAGTTATTGAAGTTGAGCCAAAAACCTAGGACTAGTTCGCATAATCTCCAATATTTAATAAATGATTCGATGGACAGCGGCGGTCCTAGAGGCAAAGTTGCTCAGAATGACGAGTTCTACCATTCTTTGAGTCGAACGGGCCGTGAGTCGAACAGGCTCGGCAAGCTTCGTTCCGATTGGCCTCCGTTAACCTTATCTGACAGCTGCTTGAACTTCATTGGTCGACGGCGGCCGTGTTTTTCGAGATATTCAAATGTCCTCATAGACAATTGCGGCAGCTTGGACAAAGAAAACACATGCCAGTTTTCAAGTCAATCGGACTGACCGTTGCATAGCTATGGCCATCTTCATGTTTTTTCCATGTTATAGCGCCACCAAGTGGCCAGTCGCCATGTCTTTTTCCACACGACCACAGAACGAGTCCATACATTGGTGTACCAAGTTTGGTGAAATTATCTCATTACGTTCACGAGTTATAGCCATTTTAGTAAAAGTGCCCACGCCCACTCCGAATGTTTTGGTGTCCTGTCACGGACGTGAATCGAAATTTCAACTTTTTTTTCCCCGATAATTATTGACAATCAGACTCCAGAATAACTTTCTGCACTGGTTTGGTTCCAATCGAGTGAAAAACAAGTAGGTTTTTCAAAAAATCCAAAATACCAGAAAATTTTGCGACAATTGATCCGCATTTTTCCACATTGATCCAATGATTCCAATGATATAAGACACTTGAGTCTGCAACAAACGGTTTATGGGCCATTTCATACTTTACACCACTGTAGCGCCACCATCAGGCCAATTGGGGCAAGCCTCAGTGATGTTAAGCTGTAGTGTATAAATTATACACAATATTACAATAAATAGACAAAACATTATAGATGAGAGTAATCATTACAGGATGGTTTAGAGCATATGCACAGTGTTATTATATTGCACATGTATAATATACAGCAGCACTGCATCCAGACCATTAGTAAAGGAGAGCGAGGGGTCATTTAGTGGCGGTGTATCCGCGGGAGCTGCAGACTCTCTTATCAGCGCTGATTTACAGCTCCTGTCTCCAACACACAGCAGCATCATTAATAGGGGTGTGTGTGTGTGTGTGCGTGTGGTAACATCATTAATAGAGACAGTGATTAATTTCACACTGAACCCTGAGCAGCCTGAAGTGTTTGATTTATGACACGCTGTGAGTTCAGCTCATTGACTCGTTATTTATGCTGATGACCAATTAGTGAGGTCAGCGTCGACTAATTCAGAATCCCGGACTGCTGAGTGAACCTGAGTCTGTGTGGATTACTATACTGGATTCTGCTAATTCATGTATATTTACGTATTTTGAATATTTGTTTAAATCAGGGATTCACAAGCGTTTTTATCATCCAAACCCCTTTGACTTAAGTTAAAATTTCACTCATTTAAAGTCGACATGAAACTGAAGTTGCGCTGGTCTTTTCTTCCTTATAGTGGCGTACATCCGAGTGAAACGCTTCAGGAACAAGAACAAATGTAGGGCGGGGCTTGATTTTGTCTGTGGGGAATTGATTGGATGGTTGTGGTTTGTTATTGGTGTATACCATGTGAGTGACAGGTTGCCCCGCCCTCGTCATCAGAGAAGAGAAGAGATGTCAACAACAAAAAACAAGAATCGTCCATTTTGATTTCATGGTGATTTTAATAGCAGATTATGTTCACGGTTGTGTGTTCTAATTATCTCTAAGACCCAACTTATGATATTTACCATCTGAATCTAACCATGTCATGTCAACAAATGGACAAGTCATCCGTTTATTATCATGTTAATTATTGTGCTTTTTACCCCAAATACCATACTTTTACATATTCTTCTGTTATTAAAAAACTGTTGCTTTAATTACCTTCAACAAAACTGAAAATCATTAACAAGACCTTTGTCTCAAAATATATTCAATAATTTTAGCGATTTTCATTCGCTACTTAAATCTACAACATTTTTAAAAACATCAAATATTAGATAAAAATTATCATAGAATCAACTTTGCGCTGCTGCCCGCGATCGCGTCAAGGATCAGCCAAATGCATCTTGAAAAGCGGATGTTTTGGAAAGCGTCGCGTTTTTGTGCCATCTAGTGGTTTAGAGGAGAATAAAATCAAAAGCGCCTTTTACCCTGGTGCGCCTTTAGCCCCGTTGTACACTACATCCGAGTGAATGAGACGGAGGGAAGTTAGCAAGGGAAGGGCATAAAAAATTGGACTTAAACTCACAAACCTCACAAACCTCTTGCAGTTCCTTCACTGACCACCAGGGATTTGCAAACCACAGTTTAGGAAACACTGGAACAAATAAATATGCATATCATCAAATATCATCAGATGTCAATGAAATGCGTCATACATCCAGATCTGGAATCAGTGTCGGTCTCGTTGAGGGGCAGCATGTGTGTTTGGCTGGAAAAGGAAATGATAACAGCATGTTCCTAAATGAGCTTAATCATCTTAATTAACTAGTTCTGCTGCTAAACGAGCTTAATCATATTAATTAGGCTGTGTAAGCACACCTGTGCAGTCCCTCCTGCGCACACAGCTGATGAACAAGCGTCTCGTTACAGAGGAATCAGACGAGGTTTCATGCAGCCGATTAAGAGCGTCACTATGGTTCACCAGGGTATACCATAGTACTTTTCTGTAAGGAGAAACACAAAGACAAAGCCTATAAGTGCTGCCAGCTAATCAAACACACTTGAACAACATTGATTAACCAACCACAAGATGACGGTTTAAAATCCTGCGGTAATAAGGACAAACGATTCCGTGCGGAGGAAAGAGAATATCGATGGCTCAGACTGAACAGGGCCAAGGTCACTCAGAAACCATTTCAGCACTTCTGCTCAGGAGAGATTTAAATGTGATATCGGCGAGTATTGGCAAACTAGGGGCAGATGAGCGAGAGAGAGACGGACTAAAGGTTGTCATTTAACAAGATGCTGCCATTTACTATTGATTCTTTGGCAAGTAGAAAGACACCAGCCTGCTGAGCGTAACCTCACTGTCTCAACCTCAGACGACACGGACCCGCAGACGCCCACAGGCCGTTCATTGACCATCTCTTTTTCATTTACAATTTATTTTTATCATTTCTTCTTGTTTACTGTATGAACTGGTTGGTCATATATGTTAAACTTACAGCGAAATTCCAAATCCAATACCACTTGAGTAAAAGTCTGATTTCAACAGTACTTAAAGGGATGGTTCACACAAAAATGAAAACTATCCCATGATTTACTCACCCTCAAGCCATCCTAGGTGCATATGACTATCTTGTTTCAGACGAACACAATCAGAGTTATATTAAAAAATATCCTGGCTCTTCCAAGCTTTATAATGGGAGTAAATGGGGGGAGAGATTTTGAAGGCCAAAAAAGCACATCCATCTATCATAAAAGTAACTCCAGGTGGTTAATAAAGACCTTCTGAAGTGAAGTGATGGGTTTTTGTAAGAAAAATATTCATATTTATAACTTTATAAACTATAATCACTGGCTTCCGGTAACAGCCGTACGTGAGTCGAGTTCTGGCGGAAAAGTGAACTTTAACCTTGCATTACTAGATTTACGTTGTCTTCAGAAAAGCTTCTCTTCCTGTAACTTCTATTCTGGCATATAGGACAGTATTTCTGCTCCCTCTGTTGTGTGACGTGCTTCATCGTCTCGTGTTCATGTTATTGTACAGCACAAGGTCACCCTGACAGGACTAATGGTGTCATTTATTCTCCTAATTGAAGTGGATATCAGACTTATGATGGTCTCTTTGCTGGTATAATTAATTATAGGGTGATTATAAAGTGCTTTTATCTGAGTACAGCGAGTATAAGATTAATATTTAAGTTCCTTGAGGGAGAAAATGTAGTTCTTCCTTATAACATCACAAATTACCTTCCATTAAAATACAGTTGAATATTTGAAGTAAAAGCAATAGTTTCCTCAAACAAATAATCATTTTTGCACTCTTGTGTTGCTTCAAACTCGTCCGACTTTATGTTGTGGCTCAAAATATACAGCAAGAGTTGAATGTACCACTTTTATTATGCATTTATGGTGCTTTTTTGGAGTTTGACAGTGCACAGTTCATTTCAACAGGCCAAATTTTAATTAATGTTTAATTGTTGTATAGATTTGGAATGACACTGGAATGAGTATATGATGACAGAACTTTCATTCTTGGATGAGTTAAAGCTTATAAACTCTGTCAGAAGGAGGTTTTGTGGTGTAATATTTTGTATTCACATCACAGACAGCGATAAAACTTTAAAACTAGCTTTGATCCTTGAGCCAGGATGATACTGCAAAGATTCATGAAGGTTGGCCAAAGTAAGAGATCATGCATCAAATACTTCATGGAAAAATTGCTTACTCTCTCTCTTTCAGTTGTAGAGCATGCATTGTGTTTTCTAAGTCAAACATCAATTTTACTATTATTTAGAGGTTTGTTCAAACCAACAACTCAAAGTTAAAGTTGATGAATGATTTCTCAAATCATATTAGATGCATCATTTTCACCTGCTGGACCATAAAAACAGACAAATAACAGGCATTTACATGGCATTGTGTACATGCAAGCGTGTGATGTCTGTATTTATGAGTGAGTTGCTTTAAAACTGCTTGTGAAGTTACTCAGAATTTAAAGTAGTTACAGTCTAGCTACCATTTTGAAAAAGTAGATTATGTAGGACTATAGTGTTTAAATGCTAAACTTCACTCAATTATAAAACTGTGTGCACAATATTAATGCTATACGCGACAATGCTACTTGTTTGAAAAAGTAGCTCTTTGCTTTTAGTTAGTGTGTGTGTTTGGTGTGTGTGAGTGAGTAAGAGAGAATGATCTTGTGTGTTTGACTTTGTCCGTGACTCTTCAGAGGGTGTCTTTTCCTTTCTCCACAGGAAGATGAGCCCGTCGTTTCAAACGCCACATTCATCTGTCAGACCGTTCGACCAGAAAGCTGATTTACGGTGTACGTGTGTGTGTGTGAACCGGGCCGTGGGTTAAGAGGAGGTCTGGCAGCCAGTGCAGGACATTTATCATCTCTAACTGCGACAGTCAGATAAGAGAAAATAACTCAGTCCCTACACACACACACACACACACACACACACACACTTAGGTTTACTGGCCCTGTTTCAATGCATTTGTCTTTTGGACTTTGCTCCAGTTTATCTTTTTAACCAGTAACCACACTGTTCTACACATCTGTGTTTGTTTATTAAATATTCTTGATAATTTAGTTAAGCTTTGCATGAAATAACAACGTGCAACAATTTCTTTAACACATTTTACCATGTTTTAACCAATTCCACAGCATTCTATAGATCTTTCCCTTCAAAATCGGCTTTCTGTAGATCTTTCCCTCCAAAACTGGCCTTCTGTAGATCTTTCCCTCCAAAATCGGCGTTCTGTAGATCTTTCCCTCCAAAACTGCCGTTCTGTAGATTTTCCCTCCAAAACTGCCGTTCTGTAGATCTTTCCCTCCAAAACTGCCGTTCTGTAGATCTTTCCCTCCAAAATCGGCCTTCTGTAGATCTTTCCCTCCAAAATCGGCGTTCTGTACATCTTTCCCTCCAAAACTGCCGTTCTGTAGATCTTTCCCTCCAAAACTGGCGTTCTGTAGATCTTTCCCTCCAAAACTGGCCTTCTGTAGATCTTTCCCTCCAAAATCGGCGTTCTGTACATCTTTCCCTCCAAAACTGCCGTTCTGTAGATTTTCCCTCCAAAACTGGCCTTCTGTAGATCTTTCCCTCCAAAACTGGCCTTCTGTAGATCTTTCCCTCCAAAATCGGCGTTCTGTACATCTTTCCCTCCAAAACTGGCGTTCTGTAGCTTTTCCCTCCAAAACTGGCATTCTGTAGATCTTTCCCTCCAAAACTGGCCTTCTGTAGATCTTTCCCTCCAAAACTGGCATTCTGTAATTTTTTTTTCTCCAAAACTGCCGTTCTGTAGATTTCCCCTTCAAAATTTAAAAAAACTGCAGTTTTGTGTCCTTTTGAGTGACTTGTCTTGCTATGATTTATACCACGGCTTGCATCGTGTTCTTCATAAATCCGAGCAGACTTTTATTCTGAAAAAAGCGTGGAAGATGAGAAGGTGTCTGGCGTACCGGAGAGACGGAGGGTTCAGGATCAGGTCAGTAGAGCTGCAGGCAGACGCAGAGTGATGGATGTCCGTTAGAATGAGTTTCTCTCCCTGACGGCACCCATCCCAGAGCCTGATGGATGATGGGAAGGTTCTTCAACCTGCTCCCCCTCACCCGTCTAGGACTTTAATATCCTAGCGTGAGCATGGCTATTGATAAAAGTCATATTTTAACATTGGCTGGAGTGTCGTTGATCTGAAAAATGGCCGTTGTGTGTGACAGGATGGGTTGGGTGTGCAGAGACACGGGTTCTTTCTTAAGCCCAGTGTTCTTTATGAATATGCATGTGTTTTGAATGTGCTCATAATGACGTCCAGGCATTAGAGATGGTTATGGTGAACTCTGTTGAATTCTTCTATGGGTATGAAGTAGAGACTCTATAAGGCATAAACCAGAAAACGAAAAAATGAACAATGAGAAATTGCAATGTTGTTATTATTATTATTATTGTAAAATAAATTCAGTAATTGAATAAGTTCATACTATTGATTGCCACAATTATTAACTCTTTTGTCAGTCACTTAAATTGTGTTTACAGCAACTTTGGAATGTAGTTTATTGTCTTTCTGCTGCAGAAATCTCTAATTAATGTTTTGACAACCAGTTAATTCAATCTGCTGATGATTTTTCAAAGTAAAACGAAGGGTTTTGATCACTAATCAAGCACAGAAATGGCACTGATTGAGTGATTATAAGACTGTGACTTTGTCTGATATTGTGTTCAGTCTCAGGACTGTAAAGATTCAGTTATTAATGCAGGGCTTTTTAATTCAGTGTCCTGATGAAATTTAATCCTGTCATCAGGGCAAAGCAATTACAGTACTGCAATTCAATAAAGATTTGTTAGACAGTTTAAATATGGGGTTAATGGTTATGTTTTGCTCCGAGAGCTTTAAATTGGCTTGCATTCACTCGTCTCTTCAGGGAATCGTTAGGAATATTTATCTCTTTTCTCTCATAATGGCTCATTACTTCACAGTCTGTTCACGCTGGTGTCTTACTCATTCAGATCTGTCATTTTTAGGCATTTTTCTGTATTAGTGTGTAGTTTTACTTATAACTTTAGGTTCTTAGTTATGGTTTGGGTCTTTCTCCATGTGTGTGTTTGAACTAGTAAGAGAGACACTTACATTGAAATGCATCATTCTGAATCATTCTATTCCCCCTGCAAAAAAAAAGCTGGTCTCTGTCTTTGGCCTTTTCTCTTTTGCTTGTTAAATTGACTCGTTCACACACTCCCAGAGGAGATGTTGAGGGCAAGTCTATTCTTCTGAACTGTTGTTGTGTACAGACTCACTTTATTGGTGCTCTCCAGAAACGCTCAGCCATTGTTTACACACACCTGAATGATTTATAGTCATGATTTAGAGCCACAACTCATGTTTATTCCATTCTTTACAAGGAGCATCACCATTAATAGATTGAAGGCTTGATTATTGCAACATTTGTCTATAATTAGAAGTGTTTGCTAAAGCAGCTGTCAATATTGCATTTACCGATACATAAAAATTATTCATTTTTCAAAAGATTAACATGACGGCACATGCTAGTGGATGAGTTGAATCAACTCCACAGCAACTACATAAATTTATCCACTAACCATTCAGAAACGTCTAAAAGTTGTACCTTCTTCCTGAGTCTCTCCATCAGTGTCGACTCCGGTTTGAACAATGTAAGGCTGAACACCGTTACTGACAATCCTCATTTTGGCTGCGTGAGATTCTCCAGCTTTGTTGTTGTTGAGCGACCGAAGCACGAGCTGTTAAAGCTCCGCCCTCTTCTGAGAAAGCAGAGCTCATTTGCATTTAAAGGGACACACACAAAAACGGCGTGTTTTTGCTCACACCCAAATAGGGGCAAATTTGACAAGCTATAATAAATGATCTGTGGGGTATTTTGAGCTGAAACTTCACAGACACATTCTGGAGACACCAGAGACTGATATTACATCTTGTGAAAGGGGCATTATAGGTCCCCTTTAAAAAATCAGTTGAAATAATGAAAGCCGATGTTTCAACAGAAGCAAATACTAATTTTGGTTTTAGTTTAACAGTCTGTAGCTGAATTTTGAGTTTGGATTTTGTGTTAATGGTAATTTGGATGTAAATATAGCATCCTTCCTCGAACATTTAAAAAAATTAAGTGTTAATTTTAATGTTATGTTGACTTTAACAGGCTTGTTCATTGTAATGTTTGTCTATTATAATCTTGCGTTTCTCCCTAGCGCATCGACAAATCACCCCATAAGGTGCTCATAAACCAAACATCTCTTTAGAAACAAAGACATAATTGCGTTTAATCGCTGTTTAACACATCAGACGACTCGTTTACTGCTCACTTTTGAGATCATTACACAATCATGCGCACTTCGCAGGCAGCTGCGGCTACAGGAAATGATGTGTAATGATGTTGACAGTGCTGGAGTGGGACGGGATCTGACTCGCCCGCTCTAATGAGGCTTGCTGTTTTTAAGATAGTGGAATACCAGCGGGGGTCGGCCGTCAGTCTCTCTCCTATCAATACTGTCAGAGAGCCTTAACTCCCGTCACGTGACCACAGTCATGCCCGCTCACTTAACGGAGACGCCAATCTCGTGTCAAGTCAATCTCTGCCACCCAGGGCTGATTGGGAAAGAGAGAGAGAGAGAGAGAGAGAGAGAGAGAGAGAGAGAGAGGGAGAGAGAGAGGGAGTGCTCGTGTTGTTTTTCCTCAACTCTGTAGCCTATAGCGACTGAACGATGTGTTCCCGACAGAAATATCCCAAAAACAAACAAATCAATGCTTCTGATGAAGGGAATTGCATGCGACTTTATAATAATGTACTACACAAAAAAGAAGGTATTTTTAGAAAAAATGCAAATAATAAACTTTTGCTAATGTGACCGCAGCTTAAGACCAGAAACACGTATTCAATATAAATGCAGTCAATTTTAATTTCATGTCAATTATATTATTTTTGTACACTGCTTTTTGTTAACGAGGGAGGCAGCATGGGAAAAGTAGGGCAAGGAAGAACTGATAAAACGTATACGTTGAATGCAACGTCACTTTGAATAAAATCCCTTGTGACAACTAGCCCCGGTCTCTTCTAATAAGAGTTCCACACACAGACAAGACTCATGACCAGTCCAGATGAGAACTCACGACAGTCATTTTAAAAGCAAGCGGCATGTGTGGGCAATAAAAGCAACCTTTGATTCAGTGTAATTAGCGTGTGTCTGTTGACGCCCGACGCGTGTCTGATTAACCTTTATGAAGTGACATCCAATTTACAGAATGTTAGTTGTGTGGAGAGTAAATTTAAGTGTCCTTATATTGATCTTGTGTCATCCTCCATGCTGGACGTCTTCCTGTGCAAATACTGATGTCACCACTTCCTGTTAAACAACAGACTCACACAGGGAACCTGTAATTGTCATTATGATCGATGAATATACATCCAGAGAGCACAGATGCTTCGATTCCTACAACCAGAGAAATCAGCTGCTCTCTTATTGTGTGAAAAGATCATTATCATTCAGTCCCTGAGCTCATCATTTAGATCTCTGTGATGCTTTTCAATAATTTTCATACTGTCTCAGAATTGAATAATTATAATATGCATGCTCTGCTTTGTTTTGTACTTGCAAGCATGAACATATAATGTAAGTTATTTCACAGAGGATGCTGCATGCAGTTTAAATTCATTTTATTATCAGTTCTCATAAGAAATGGCATTAAATGATCAGATTCATGCTTCACGACAGTTATATTTAGAGCTATTAAAACGTCTTGTTTTGGGTGTGAGGGATCTTATGGTCAAGATGACTCATTAAAATGACTCGGTATCCAGCTTTTATATTTAACATGACTTGCATCGCTTTGTTCAAACAAAACAGTGTTAATAAAAGAACAGAACAAAAGTTGAGTCGGTAAACACACACACACACACACACACACACACACCCCTGCAGGATCATTCACGAGAGAGAAACACGCACAGTCACGCTGGAAACCTTTTAATTAGCGCTAATTATCTTAGCAGAGAATGTGGAAGGGCATGAGAGGATTTGTGTTTGTGAGTGAGATCAAAGATTGTGTTCCTGACGGAGCTGTACAAATAAAAGCGGCTGAGATAATGAGACCCGGGAGAGATGATGCGGTGCCAGAGAGAACGGAGCCGTTCTGATGAAGCCAGTTAAACTATTAGTGCCTAAATTATCCATTAGATGATGAACTTTCCTTGTGTTTGTACTTCCCTTCTGTTTCCATGATCTTTAAGTGATTTTGTGCAGGATGCTTTTCATTACGCTAGTTGAGTTCTGCTCATAGATGAACACCGTTTGGAGCTGAGAGACTTTACATATTGCAATTGTTGCTATTTGTTTTTATTGTAATCAACAGAAATTTGCCATTCTTAGTTGTATCTGTCAGCATGTAGGATGTGTTGACAGTGACTCCTGCTGGCAGATGACAGGAGAGTGAGACACAAACATATGTCTGTCTGTCTGTCTGTCTGTCTGTCTGATTCTTTTTGTCTGTCTGTCTGTTTGTTTGTCTGTCTTTTTGTTTGTTTGTCTGTCTGTCTGTCTGTCTGTCTGTTTGTTTGTCTGTCTTTTTGTTTGTCTGTCTGTCTGTCTGTTTGTTTGTTTGTCTGTTTGTTTGTTTGTTTGTCTGTTTGTTTGTTTGTTTGTCTGTTTGTTTGTTTGTTTATCTGTTTGTCTGTTTGTCTGTCTGTCTGTCTGTTTCTGTTTGTTTGTTTGTTTGTTTGTTTGTCTTTTTGTCTGTTTGTTTGTCTTTCTGTCTTTTTGTTTCTCTGTTTGTTTGTTTGCTTGTCTGTCTGTCTGTCTGTCTGTCTGTCTGTCTGTTTGTTTGTTTGTCTGTTTGTTTGTCTGTCTGTTTGTGTTTGTTTGTCTGTCTGTTGTCTGTTTTCTGTTTGTTTGTTTGTCTGTCTGTTTGTTTGTGTTTGTTTGTCTGTCAGTTTGTCTGTTTTTCTGTTTGTTTGTTTGTTTGTCTGTCTGTCTTTTTGTTTGTTTGTTTGTCTGTCTGTCAGTTTGTCTGTTTTTCTGTTTGTTTGTCTGTCTGTTTGTTTGTCTTTTTGTTTGTTTGTTTGCTTGCCTGTCTGTCTGTCTTTGTCTCTCTGTTTTTCTGTTTCTTTGTTTGTTTGTCTGTCTGTCTGTCTTTCTGTCTGTCTGTTTGTTTGTCTGTCTGTTTTTTGTCTTTTTGTTTTTGTTTGTCTGTCTGCCTGTCTGTCTGTCTGTTTGTCTGCTTGTCTGTTTGTTTGTCTTTCTGTTTGTTTGTTTGTTTGTCTATCTGATAGACTTACATCGCTTCTCTTGTTGCCCTTCGACTGAAACTTACAACCAAAAGCCGTACAATGTGGCATCGTATCAGTATTTTATTTTACGAGTTGTGTTGGTAGCACCAGTATCTCACCGAGTGCAACCATTTGATGTCATCGACACAGAGTGTGCTGCACACCTAAAATGGCGCCCCCCATTGCCCAAAATATGTATAAAACAATGTGGATTTTTTCAATAATGTAAATCTTTCATGAGTTTTCTACTACATATTTCAATAAGAGACATCATTTACATTATATTAAGCCATACAAGTCTCATACAGGGTTCCCTTTAACAGATTAATAAATATTATAACCAATTTATTTCTTCTTATTAGTTAATGCATTAACTAATGATAACTATTGGGACTTTAATGTGCTACCATCTCATTCTTGGTCTCTGGTAATATTTCAGTAATATTTCAGGTTTTCTAAAATAAAATGAAATGCACATTGAAATCTTCATTGCGAAGTTCCATCTTTAATCACGTAATTTTGCACCAGTGTCCTTGTTCATGCACGCTATTTTTAAATCTTTTAAATCCAATAAAGCATATTTCAGTGTTTTTGACAGTGTCTGCAGTTATACTCCGGTGGTTCATTTGGCCAGAGCTAACAAACAATGAACCAATCCCAGAATCCACTGCACGTTTCTGCTGACTGTCTAAATACGTGTTTTTGCTGCTGTCTGAAGATGCAATGCAGCACCCAGGAGAAAACTGCTCATGACCTGCTATTACCCTTAAGAGAACGGCAACTCAATTAGTCTAACGAGGGCCAACCATAATTAAACTGAACGCAGCAAAAGCTGTCTCTGTGGATAACAGGACGCTGTGTTGGAGAGCGTGTGAGAGAGGTAAACAAACTAGCTGTTGAAAAGCATGTCAAACACACACAGTTCTGCCATGCGATACATGTTGGAAATCACATTTGTTATTTTTGTTATCATAATATGACCATGGATTGAACATGTGGTACATTTTAAAACTTTCTTTACTTTGGTTTTCATGGATGTCCATCCACTTATTTAAAAAATATTTCAGGTATTTCTTTCTTTAAACAAAAAATGTATAACAAAGCCCTGATATACTCACGCCAAAGTTATTTCTCGTTGTGTGCTAAGAAGTAAAAGATGTTGGAAATACCTTTGCAGTGATATATTATTAATGAACATCCTGATGAATATGTAAATACGTGTTGATTCACCGCCATCATGTCGACAGACGAGGTAATTAAAATTACACTGTTATGATAGTTTGATTATAAAGTATATTTGAGACTATAGACTATGTAGATCTGGCTATTTGAGACTATAGATTAAAATATAACAATTGTTGGGGTTCAAGCGCTTTAAAGCCTTTAAACACGTATAAAATGGTATTATATTTTCTTTAACAAGCCTGATCACGAGACCTTTTAATACAGGCAATTTACAGAGGAAATATATATGGTTTTTAAAGCTTTTTAACAGTTATAGCGCCACCTATGGTCCAATCTCTATAAAAATTGGCATGCTTCTTTAGAATCATATGCTGCATGTGCTCACATAATTTCATGAAGTTTTGAGTTTTCATTTAGGATTTATAGGCTTTTGAATATGTTTTGCCACGGCCATTTTATAAGTGACCCTGTTATAGCTATCCAAAGGGTAAAGCTCAACTTTTTTTTTTTTTTTTTTTTTTGATAATTATTGAATTAGAGAGTCCAGAGAATTGTCCTGCACTTGTTTCGTTCCGATCGGGCGAAAAACCTAGGACTAGTTCGCAAAAGTATTTTTTTTTTTTTTAAATAATTGCAAATATTTAACGAACGATTTGATTGACAGTAGTGGTTCTTGAGGCAAAGTTGTTCAGAATAAGGAGATCTAACAAATTATATGAATATTGTGTGTATGTGTAAAACACCGTTTGATTACAGAGGTGTAAAACTCATAAGCACCACCTGGTGGCCGATTTCTTTCAAATTTCGCACAGACTTCTAGGGCCATGAGTCGAACAGACCCACTAAGATTCGTTCCAATCAACTGTCATTAACCTTGTCTAATGCTGCCTTCACATGCTCCCAGAATAATCGTAAATACTAGTTTCCTAGGTAAAAAATTGCACATGAACACCCTCTCAATTTCAAGCCATTTTCATGTTTTTTCCCCGTTATAGCTAAGAGGCCAATCACTGCAATTTTTTTCCCCATGACCAAAGATTGAGCCCATACACGTGTACCGAGATTGGTAAAAACATGTCCGTTCATGAGTTACAGCCATTTTAGTAAAAGTGGCTCCGCCCACTTTGGACATTTTAGCGCCCCTTAGTAATCGTGAATCGAAATTTCAACTTTTTTTTTTTGATAGTTGTTGATATTCAGACTCCAGAGAATCTTTCTGCACTGGTTTGGTTCGATCTGAAGAAAAACCTAGGACTAGTTTGCAAAATTATGTTTTTCAAAAAATCCAAAATATCAAGACATTTTTGTTCATCTTGAGTCAAGTATTCCAGTGATATAAGACACTTGACACTGTGTGCAAATGGTTTAGGAGTTATGATCCTTGGAAATTCTAACAATTACAGTAGAGTTTCAGAGCTACACACTTGAACCCGTAATTAACCCTTTTCTTTGAATGACACATTGACATTACAGTACAGAATGGCTTTTTCGGCATCATCCTGAACACTGTATAAGCATTCGTTTCACGTGTCACTGAAGAGAAGCGCGTAAACGTCACATCTTTTTGATTTTCCCAGAAAAACGTCCTTCACATAAAAATCAGGCTTTCATAGACAACCTAGGAGGTCAGGGATGGTCTCGTTTTTTTTGTTTTTTAAAAATGAACTGCAGAATGTCCAGTTGGAATCAAGCATCCCTTCCCAGTATTTTGCATGCTGAGCTTCTGATACATTCACACACTCTCTGTTCTGGAAATACAGGCCTATATTCTGAGTTCCACGTTGCATTTCCTGAACAAAATTATCATGCACAGTTCCTGTTTAGTTGTGCAGAGCTCTTGCTGATCAGACACAGAAAACATCTTTCAGCACACACACTTACAGTCTCCCCAAACACACACCGAAATGATGATTCAGAGAAAACTGCAGCCTCACGCCTCTGGAGACTGATTTTATATGAGTGCAAATAAAAACCGATCAGGTTTATTGGTCGCTGAGGGACTGAATGGATTAATTTGTAATTGCTGGAGAAAAACACTGATGTCCCAAGCCATCAGAACCGAACCGAAAACTGAACTGTGCTGTGGCATACTGTGAACTAACATGAACATGAACAGTTTTATTAACTAAGCTTAATCAATGCTGCAAAATATATTAACTAGTGTTAACAAATGAGATCTTGTTGTTTTATTTACAACTTTGAAAAATCATTTTTTTTTACAGTGTAGAGCAACTGCATTTATTATCAGGCATTATTTTGCTTTTCTTGCAAATGTTTCTTGTTTAGATATTTTAACTGGAACACCAGAGAAAGTACCGATTAAGAGCATTTTTGTCTTTTGCAGTGAATCTGAGGCGATCGTCTCCTGAGAACTCACACACTTCACACACTTCACACACGTCTGCCCGTCTGTCTGCCGCAGGTCTGTGTTCTTCAGGGAGACGGGCTGCTAAAAGCTTTTCAACACCAACATCTCCCCGTGATCCCAGAGAAATCAAAGAGAGCAAATCTCTCCTGCTGAAGCGCTGTGGATGTGAAGGAAGATGATCAGAGATTCGGGAGTCTGAAGCTGATCAAAGTTCATCACGTCCCATCATCACACGACACGAACACGTGTGTTCAGATCTGCTCTTGATCATATTTCAATAGCAAACAAATCTGCCTTGATTGAACATGAAAAATGTCAGTTTTTATATCCTTTGCATTTAGTTCATGCATAATAAATAAACGTCAGAAATCAATATGGCTGAGAACACGCACTATTTCAAATAAACGCTGTTCTTTTGAACTTTCTATCCATGAAAGAATCATGAAATGTTTTCAACACTGATAATAATCATAAATGTTTCTTGAAATCATCATATTAAAATGATTTCTGAAGGATCATGTGACACTGAAGACTGGAGTAATGATGCTGAAAATTCAGCTTTGATCGCAGGATATAAATTACACTTTACTATATATTCACATAGAAAACAGCTGATTTACATTGGAATATAATATTTCACTGTTTTTACTGTATTTCTAGCATTAATTATATCTTTTCAAAATCTTAATTATTCCAAATGTTTGACTGGTAGTGTATAATAGCTAGATAAATAAATGTATAATAAATGTCACCACAGGGTTAAACCTTCTCTCAGACAGTTAGAAGCGTGAAACCTGAATCACATGCTGGTCTGAAATGACCATCAGGAGCCAGCGATGATGTCACACTGACCCTCTGACCTCGCCCTCTGCGTGTTTCCATGGCAGGAGTAAACAAAGACTCCAGAGACGGGAAGGAGACGAGCAGATGGAGATTAATGACCTTTGACAGACGAACTCTTGAGAGAAACTCCCATGAGACTCACAAGTCAAACTTTGTGTCAGGAGTGATGATGTTAATTTTCCTCATACACTTATGGATATTTCATCATGGGCTCTTTCTTTTGCACGATTCCTCTCGGACATCCCTGTATTGTTAATGGCTTTTGGAGAGGTTTGGTCTGTCTCCACAGAGGCGGATGGGTTGAGAGATTGTTGACAGCGTTCCTGTGTGGTGCGCGTCAGTAAAGCCCTTTGAAGTGAATGTCAGGGGAGATTTATGCCGTTAACACTTTGTCTCAATGTGAGAATGAGTAATAATAAAAACACAGAGCTCATCACTGGACTGCTGAAGACGAGGCGACAGGATTGCTAGTGTCTTCTGGAGAATATTTAAAGCTCACTTAATAATGTTCAGTGTATCTGATGATCAGGTCCTCATGATGACTGTTGAGCGACATGAAAGTATTTCATTTTTTCTTTCACCTTCAGCCTGTGTCCCGCCCCTTCAAGGACTGTATTACGTTATTGACAGGTAATCTCCATTAGAGAGATCTACTGTCTGTGAGGTCAGCCTGTTATGAGAGGACAGCACTGTATTATCTGTGAAGGGCTCGAGCCTGACAAAACTCATTATGATCCAGCGTGAAGCTCACAACAACATATATAGAAGGTCACGTGTCATGAAAATAACTCAATTATAAAATTAAGAAATCATATTTTGGGAAAATTAAGAGTTTGTTCACATTGGGAAATTATTTAACTAATTTCTGTAACATTTTACTTTAAAATTCATTGGTACTCACTGCAAAAAATGCTTGTTTCCAGTCCAAATATCTAAAAATTCTTTAAATCAAGATGCATTTACTAGACAAGTAAAATGACAAGATATGTGGTGTTTTCTGGAAAAAAAAAGAAGTTAGTTTTGCTTAAAACATGCAGTTATTTGCCAGTGCACTAAGAAAAATAATCTTGTATCTGTTTGAATTAAGATTATTTTGTTTGGCGGATAATTTTGCTTGTTTTAAGCAAAAACTCACTTAATTTTGATTTGTTTTTACAGAAAATCTTATGGCATTTTACTTAAATCCATCTTGATTTAAAGAGGACCTATAATGCCCCTTTCACAAGATGTAATATAAGTCTCTGGTGTCTCCAGAATGTGTCTGTGAAGTTTCAGCTCAAAATCCCCCACAGATCATTTATTATAGCTTGTCGAATTTGCCCCTATTTGGGTGTGAATAAAAACACGTCGTTTTTGTGTGTGTCCCTTTAAATGCAAATGAGCTGCTGCTCCCGCCCCCTTTTCAGAAGAGGGCGGAGCTTTAACAGCTCAACAACAACAAAGCTGGAGAATCTCACGCAGCCAAAATGAGGATTGTCAGTAACGGTGTTCAGCCTTACGTTGTTCAAACCGGAGTCGACACTGATGGAGAGACTCAGGAAGAAGTTACAACTTTTAGACGTTTCTGAATGGTTAGTGGATAAATTTATGCAGTTGCTGTGGAGTTGATTCAACTCATCGACTAGCATGTGCCGTCATGTTAATCTTTTGTGTTGAACTGACCCTCGTTTATGAAGCAGTCCGACGTTCTGATGCCAAATATATTAACACTTTACCACATTCCACTTGATTTTGGGGTTAAATAGAATGACCCGTGCATGTTGTTGACCGGTTCAGACTTCAGTGTGTGTTTGTTTCTGTCTCCAGACAGCAGAATGGCTTTAAAGCTGATCGATCCTCGGCTGTTGTTGTCTTTGCTGTCCTCTCTGGGATTTATAAAGCGGACTGAAGCTCGTGGATCACAGCGTCTTAATAAAGTCTCATATTGTGTCCTCACAGCGGATCAGATCCGGGAGGTTATGAATCTGTTTCACTCAGTCGCAGTCACAGCGGGATACGACGTCTGACATTTCACCTTCATCTCATGCTTTATTTCTCTTTACGCAATACGGTACAAGAGGTTCAATATTCATGACTGAAGTGATGATTTACAAAATATATATCAAATGCCTTATTGCTTAACCACAGAGTATTAGTCAGTTTGTCAATGTGTGCAGAAAATACATTTCCAAGTAGACCTGAAATTAATATGAAGGTTTTCAGATATATCTGTGCTTTAGGGTGGAGTTTGTCTGGTGCAGTGGGTGTGGCCTGTTCTGACACTTCTGATTGGTTTGGCTGTCTGAATCCATCCTGACTGACAATCAGAGTCATCATCTCGTTTTATTTTCTATGATACAGTTTCCTGTGAATGTCACATCAAATGATGCCAAGACTCCAGAAGGATGATGCCAACATGACGGATGTCGTATGTCCAAGAATGAATTTACTGAAACAGCACTCAGTATTATCATCACTGATACAGTACATGATTTCAGATGCCATCAAACTCTCAATCTTGCAAAGATTTAATCGCATTAACCTCATCTTTTGTTAAATTCGGTGACTAGTTCTGCCTCTGAAGAGCTTATTGTACCTGGTAAACATGGTATATTGAGTCAAAACAGTTTCCAATCTTTTAAGAACAATCATGGAAAACATGGAAATGTCAGGGAAATTTAAAATTGTGATTTCCAGGCCTGGAAAAGTCATGGAAATTTGTAAAATCCTAAAAAGTTTTTCTCTGCTCTAAAATACTTAGTTATTGCTCTTTAAGTAAAACTTACCTGAATGTCACTGTGAAACATCAGTCTGTCCAGCGAGGGTCTTACTGGAGCCCTTTGTTCACTAATAAGATTAATCAATTAAATATTAATTAAAAAGACTGGTGCCTGAGAAATTGAAATCTGTTCCAGCAATCAAGTATATAGATTAAATATACAGTATATATATTTTATATGTATATACAGGTGCTGGTCATATAATTAGAATATCATCAAAAAGTTGATTTATTTCACTAATTCCATTCAAAAAGTGAAACTTGTATATTATATTCATTCATTACACACAGACTGATATATTTCAAATGTTTATTTCTTTTAATTTTGATGATTATAACTGACAACTAAGGAAAATCCCAAATTCAGTATCTCAGAAAATTAGAATATTACTTAAGACCAATACAAAGAAATGATTTTTAGAAATCTTGGCCAACTGAAAAGTATAAACATGAAAAGTATGAGCATGTACAGCACTCAATACTTAGTTGGGGCTCCTTTTGCCTGAATTACTGCAGCAATGCGGCGTGGCATGGATTCGATCAGTCTGTGGCACTGCTCAGGTGTTATAAGAGCCCAGGTTGCTCTGATAGTGGCCTTCAGCTCTTCTGCATTGTTGGGTCTGGCATATCGCATCTTCCTCTTCACAATACCCCATAGATTTTCTATGAGGTTAAGGTCAGGCGAGTTTGCTGGCCAATTAAGAACTGGGATACCATGGTCCTTAAACCTGGTACTGGTAGCTTTGGCACTGTGTGCAGGTGCCAAGTCCTGTTGGAAAATGAAATCTGCATCTCCATAAAGTTGGTCAGCAGCAGGAAGCATGAAGTGCTCTTAAACTTCCTGGTATACAGCTGCATTGACCTTGGACCTCAGAAAACACAGTGGACCAACACCAGCAGATGACATTGCACCCCAAACCATCACTGACTGTGGAAACTTTACACTGGACCTCAAGCAACGTGGATTGTGTGCCTCTCCTCTCTTCCTCTAGACTCTGGGACCCTGATTTCCAAAGGAAATGCTAAATTTACTTTCATCAGAGAACATAACTTTGGACCACTCAGCAGCAGTCCAGTCCTTTTTGTCTTTAGCCCAGGCGAGACGCTTCTGACGCTGTCTGTTGTTCAAGAGTGGCTTGACACAAGGAATGCGACAGCTGAAACCCATGTCTTGCATACGTCTGTGCGTAGTGGTTCTTGAAGCACTGACTCCAGCTGCAGTCCACTCTTTGTGAAGCTCCCCCACATTTTTGAATGGGTTTTGTTTCACAATCCTCTCCAGGGTGCGGTTATCCCTATTGCTTGTACACTTTTTTCTACCACATCTTTTCTTTCCCTTCGCCTCTCTATTAATGTGCTTGGACACAGAGCTCTGTGAACAGCCAGCCTCTTTGCAATGACCTTTTGTGTCTTGCCCTCCTTGTGCAAGGTGTCAATGGTCGTCTTTTGGACAACTGTCAAGTCAGCAGTCTTCCCCATGATTGTGTAGCCTACAGAACTAGACTGAGAGATCATTTAAAGGCCTTTGCAGGTGTTTTGAGTTAATTAGCTGATTAGAGTGTGGCACCAGGTGTCTTCAATATTGAACCTTTTCACAATATTCTAATTTTCTGAGATACTGAATTTGGGATTTTCCTTAGTTGTCAGTTATAATCATCAAAATTAAAAGAAATAAACATTTGAAATATATCAGTCTGTGTGTAATGAATGAATATAATATACAAGTTTCACTTTTTGAATGGAATTAGTGAAATAAATCAACTTTTTGATGATATTCTAATTATATGACCAGCACCTGTATATAATATGAATCTATAAAAAAGGTTTTATTTTCATTAAGCAAAAAGTAATTTCTCATTTCTTTCCCTTTGATTTTGGGGGTGAAATATGACCGACATGTTCTTGACATCAAGAAAGACTGAAAAGATTGTGGGAAAGTGTGGGAATCATGAAAGCTCTTGTCATTTGTGTGCAACATGCGTCAGACATCAGGCCGTGTCGTCAGGGTTCAGGCGCTTTTCCCAGCTGTAATTCAATTTTCTTCTTGTGTTATTATCTTCCTCTCTGATGATGAAGGGAGCTGTTTGAAAAGAGCACCGGTGAGCAGAGAGTATCACACACCCGACAACATTAGTCCACTGCTAATTAAGACTAACTAATGAGCCATTCATCCTCATTTAGACTAAATTTACTGCCAGGAAAATGTGCTAATTACCGCCATTACTCATCTGTTCAGATCACACGTGGCACATATGGAACGGTCCAACATCACAATCACTGACATTATTACTCAGCAATTTAAGATACAAATCAATCAATCATGTGTGACCAAAGGAATTCCTCCTGTTTTGGACTTTGAGCAGGTTTAATCTCATCCATTCGTGTCCAATTCAGTGTGTTTGGTCAGATAAGTTAAAACCCACACATAGCAGATTGCATAAAACCTTTTCTATTGTAAAATACATTAATGCCCGGTTTCAGAATCACTACACTCTGAAAAATGCTGGGTTAAAAACAAGCCAAGTTGGGTTTAAAATGGACAAACCCATCAATTGGGTTAAATGTTTGCCAAACCTGCTGGGTAGTTTTATTTACCTCAAGTATTGTTTAAAAATTACTGTATTGCTTGCTTAAAAATAAACCCAAAGTATGTTAGAAATTAACATTAATTAATATGTTTAATAAAGGAGCATTCATTAATAAGTTTAATTGAATAATAATGTGTCAGTAAATCAAACCAGTGACTAAATGGTCAACTTCTTGTTCTCTTAGCAGAATGAAAATAATTAAATTGTGATTAAATTGTATATAGAAAGCAATCAAAGAACGCTCCCTTTACAATCGCTGGAGCTGTCAATCAAACAGTGTGAGTTTATCAGTGACTGAGTTCTGGACTCAAAACTCACATTTTATTCAACGAATCTCTTAGTTACATCATGTTTGCACTGTTAGTTATGATGAAAGCATTCGTTAGTTGCAATGACGAGATCACTGCTTTCATGAGCTCAACAACATGTCTGTGATCGACTACATGATCATCACTGCAACCTTCATGCCACGATCTAAATATAATCAACACTTCTCATGATTAGCTAATCTTGAGAGCTGTAATAGTAAAAACATGCTAAAAGAGAGAGTAATACTTAGCTATTTCATATGCAAAGATGTCAGCCAATCATAGCAGTGGGCGTTTACACTGAAGTCTCACAGAGACACGCCCCTTAAAACAGCGTTCAAATCAGAGGATAAAATCAGGGAGGAAAAATGCCTTTTATTTCTAAATTATGACAATTTTTGATGTAAAAATCATACTAACATTATAAGTGCACCCCAGGAAACATTATAAAACAACGCAGTTCATGATCCCTTTAAATAAACATATATTGTGTTAGTATTTTAGGCATCTAAAGAATATTAATCATTGGTGTTAGAAAACTTCGATAAGATGACATTAATATGTCATGATAATTAACAAACAGAAATATAACAGACTTTTAAAACACAATTAGTAGATTCACTCAGAGAACAAATCAAACAAATGAAAGTGAATAAGAAAAATAGTGGATAATGAAAACAGTGAATGTAAGTAAACACACAAACATTCACGTCTTCTCACTCATAATTTCTGCAGATGAAGTTGAGTTTGCGAGATTCAGGAAGGCTGATCCAGCGCTGATCTCCTCCAGACTGAACTGCTCCTTTTCTCTTCTCGAGGCGGCAGTCTTCCGGTGTCGTTCCATTTCCTGGAGCCCAGTTCTGATAGCACACGATCTCTCCACTCAACCAGAGCCACATGTTCATGCTGCAGTAGTTGTGTAAACCCAACCACACCGCCTCAGTAGACGCCCGTTTAACCACATTCATCACACGACGCTGCATCTCTTCTGAATGAACCGAGACCAGATCCGTATGATTCTGTCTGCAGTATCTCAGAGCTTCAGGCCACGTCAGATTCTCTCTGATCAGGATCAGTTTATCTGGACACAAAACAAACCACAAGCAGAAACTAGAGAGAGACTGATCAAAAACAACATGCAGAACAAACACTGCGGAGGAATTTGTCATGTCAGACATGTAGCTTGAACCTGTGAGGATCTGCTCACCTTCATGACACACAAAAGGATATTCTTGTCTGCAAGTGATGTCATCCCATTGGCCCTGAGTGTTCGGATTGAGCATTGCACAGAATTCATAAACTTGAAAACTATTTGGTTCACCAAGAGCCCAGAATCTGAAGGAGGAGTTACTCTGATCTGACCACTGCCATGAGTCTCTAAAGAGACCGATCCAGACAGGTGATCCAGATAAGTGATTATCACTAATTAACTGCTCAACCTGTTGATTCTCACTCTGGTTCCTCACACTGACCAGATCAATGTGATTCTGTCTGCAGTATCTCTGAGCGTCTCTCCAATTCTTCGTCTGATTGACAAAGACGAGTCCTGTGTTCGCTTTACGAAAAACAAATGGGAGAATATGAGAGAAACATCAGACAGTTATGAATGAATGAAGGTTTATTGTCAGTGTACTCACTGGTGTTAGATGAACTGCAGATGAAAGTCAGGGTGTTATTACATGAATAATCATGAAATTGTCCATTTAACATTAAACCACAATCCTCTCTGCTATCAGGTTGTGTAGGTCCCCAGTTCAGATAGAGCGCAGGATCACCTGTAGACCACTGCCATTTATCAACACCCGTTTTCTGCAGCCCAATCCAGATATACAGAACACCTCCATCATTCACACTCTTCTTCAGCTCGATCATGTCGTTCATGTTGTCAACGGTGGCCAGATCTGTGTAATTCTCTCTGCAGTATCTCTGAGCTTCAGTCCAGGTCTTCTTCACGTTTATAAAGTGATACTGACGATGAACACATTCAGATACGGAGCAGAGAGCTGTGAAAGAGAGGCTTTGATTTAATGCTTTTCATAACCTGATGAAACTATAAACCATAAATAAAACAACAAACACACTCACCAATGAGAAGAAGAATGAAATATAGAGTTTTGTCCATTTCTAAAGAAAAATATTGAAAACACATGATCAATAAAAAACATTTAAGCAGCATAACACAATTCACAGCCATTATGATGACATCAACATCTCAAATGTGAAAGTTGTTCTTACTTTAGAGGTCGTGTGTTTCTGTCCTGAGTCTGATGTTTCTGTCTGCAGCTTTAAACAGTGTGATCATTATATCTGCTCTCATCACTCATTCAGCACGTAACCAATGTTTATTGTTGTAAAATTTTCATATTTTTCTTCCTCCTTATTTGTATATTTTTCAATCTCTTTTCTGATCTGTCTTATCTGTCAGTATCAGTCTATATTAATATGAAAATTATATACATATGAACATTCATAATTTGTATTTTAACATCCACAGCTAAACAGTTGCTTTACAGGGGACCTATTATGCCCATTTTTACAAGATGTAAAATAAGTCTCTGGTGTCCCCAGAGTGTGTCTGGGAAATTTCAGCTCAAAATACTCCACAGATCATTTTTTATAGCTTGTTAAAATTGCTTCTTTTTGGGGGTGAGCAGAAGCGTGCCGTTTTTCTGTGTGTCTCTTTAAATGCAAATGAGCTGCTGCTCCGGCCCCCTTTCAAGAAGAGGGTGGCGCTTCAAGAGCTCATGCTCTGGCATACCGGCAACAACAAAACAGTGCAATCTCACGCACTGAAAATGTCAGAAACTGTCAGTAATGGTGTTCAGCCTTATATATTCAAACCAGAGTCGGACACTGATGGAGAGACTCAAGAAGAAGTGACAACATGTTGGCCTAGAATGCAACAGGACGTTTCTGAATGGTTAATTGATGAATTTACATAGTAGATGTGAGGTTAACTATCTTCAAGTCATTGATTAGCATGTTCCGTCATAATAATCTATAAATCGCTGTACAGGTGCTTGTGTGGGAACTGTTGTAAGATGCCTACAGAGCCAGAGAATATATGCTGCATGGAGATCGAACAGGTATTTATTTACGGTTATAACTTATGTTGTCATCTTGCTTTTATCCACTATTAGTACAATCCTGTTGTAGCAGACCCCGTCTGAATGATGGCCAAAACTTAGCTTATGAAGTTTATTGTACTTCACACAAAAGATGAAGTCCGTTTTCACTCCAGTCCCATCTGAGTCCCATCAGTTTTTCCCATCAGCGTAGCAGTGATAGGAAAAACCACATTCCTGAATGACAGATCCTAGTGATGACATGTAGATGGAGAAGAGAAGCGGTCTAAGCACCGAGCCCTGAGGTACCCCATCGCTAGACTTAGGCACCTCACCCCTCCACAACACCCTGAAGGACCTACCTGAGTGGTAAGACTTGAACCACTGGAGTGCAGTTCCCGAGATGCCCTTTTGTCATGTGGGTGGACAGGAGGATCTGGTGATTAATGGTGTCAAAAGCAGCTGACAGATCCAGCAAGGTGAGTACTAAGGATCTGGAAGCTGCTTTTGCCAGTCTCAGAGTCTCAGTAACCGAGAGCAGGGCAGTCTCAGTTGAGTGTCTGCTTTTGAAACCAGACTGGTTGTTGTCCAGGAGGGTGTTCTGTGCAAGAAAGGCAGAAACTTGGTTGAAAAAGACTCATTCGAGTGTGAAAGAAAGGATACCGGTCTGTAATTTTCCAGATGTGCTGGATTTAGAGCGAGTTTCTTAAGCAGTGGGGTTACCCGAGCCTGCTTAAATGCTGTGGGAAAGGTACCAGTGTGAAGAGACATGTGTTTGTTAATGATGTGAGTGAGTGTGGGTACAACTGAAGTAGAAATGAGTGCTGCAGTAGTACCGGGAGCCATTATGGCACACTACCGTATGTTTTTACCATTTTGGGAGGAGTACATTTTACATACTGTATGTAACTTCAACAACCAAATGCATCTTGTCCAGTTTCATCTAGAATGTGAAAAATACCACTGGTCTTTTCATGATTGGATAGCTATCTGATCAGAGAAAACACATGAAGTGACCAGGTATGCATTCATCACAGTCATTTTGATGTGTGTGGAATGTTTATTAAGGACTCTATATACTTGGTTGAAATGTATAGCACTGTCAGTCAGTGACTTGTGTGCGCGTGATGCGCCGTGGTCACGCTAATGGTTTGTCAGAACTGCATGCTTGCGTAAAGTCATTGACAGTTTAATGTCATAGGTTGCTGACCCCTGGTCTAAATACTTGATTGTGATTGGCTGGAATGCGGACATTAAAACATTGTTACATTTTTTGTCTCATTGTGAGAATTCTTTTGTTGTTGCTGTTGTTTCTTTTTCAGTCCTGCTGTTTACTCTTTATTTGTTTATAAATGAAACACATTTGCATGCAAACACATTTTCATCACTCATTTGGTTATGTCCACTCCAAACTTATACATTCAGGGTGGACAATATTTACATCTCTGACATGAAAAAACCCCAGCATGATTTAGTGTAATTGGTAGTTTGACTCTGTGACGCTGTCAGAACATCTGATTGTTTGACCGTCTCGACATTTCAGCTTCTGGGGCCAGTTGCATAAACTCAGCCACTAGGACTTGTCTTGAGAACTAGTTTTTTGCTTTGGGGTTATCAACTACTTCCTCGAATCTGTACAGTACTGCTCAGAGCATGTAGTCAGGATCTGCATGAATAGGGACTCCAGTATGAGCATGAGACACGGACAACTTTACGTGTGACATGAACAAGACTTTATTAACTAGACTAAACACTTAACTACTCTAACATTCATACACATACATGCATAGTTTACCAAGAGAAAGAGAGAGCTGAAGCAGAATACAGGAAAGCAAGAAGTTATCGTAATTCAGCAGATCAACAGCCTTGAGCAAACCATCAGTTTAGTTTTAACAGGACCTTCTTTAAAAGGGGTAAGGATACTCAATGTATCAAATAATGAGACTAAGTTTGATACTTGCATGTCTCGCCCATTTGAATTAAAACTGTCCTGATGCAATTTGTGGAGGCTCCCGTTGAATCTTTGCTGATATTGTCTTGATGAAAGAGAACCAGTTGGATTCAGAGGATCTTTGGTGAATGGAAGGTGTAGGCCGAAGCCTGGCACAAGCTTGGGGTTCCTTGGAAGCTTCTAGTACAGCATCATCTTCACATCAGCATTTTTCAGTACAGGAAAAGAGAGACTGATCTTGTGATCAGTGATTTTAAAATGAAGATGTCACACCCTCTTGGGGTGTCTGAGCCAATAAGGAGTTGTTCCCTCGGAGGGAACTTTTTTTTACGAGTCTTTGTTCTCTAGCAAGATATTAGCATAAGACATTGTATTGGATGTATGAGAGAAGAACCTTCTAGATTCTTATAATACTAATGTGTCACAGAGTGAGAAACATGTAACATTAATTAACAAATAGGAAACGGAAGTTGGAGTCCGTAGATACCAAACATGCTACCCATGTGATTTTAGTTAACCATAATATGCAACTCTGAAACATTAATACCAAAATAGTTTAAAAGAGAGAATTAATATGTAGAATAAACCCTATAAAAGGAAAGTCAAGAGATGGATACATGTTTATACATTTCTCAAGAGGTTATATATAGAATATATAGGATTAAGAGGGTTTATTTGTCAGAGTCAGAGTCACTAGTCTCTTAAAGTAAATTCTTTCTGATCGTAAAAGTTCTTATCAGTTTTCCTGTGTCTAGTTCTGTCTGTGTGTTAGCTACGTTTAGGGTGCTAGTTGCAGTTTTAGGTGGATGGGTTCACAGAACTTCGAGGGAATGAGTTTATGGATAATTCATTAAATATAATGAATAATTGTGTGTCTGATTGGTCCAGACGTTACACTGACCTTAACCTTACCCGTATCCCACTTTAATAGCAGCAAAAGTGTTTTGCAATACAATGTGAACATAATAAGTACATTGTACTTATTTTTTGATGTAACTACACAGTAATTAAAGACACCTAATATAAAGTGTGACCGACTAGTCTAAGCAGTTTATGCAACCGGCCACTGATTCAACCAATCATGTGAGGCTCTCAGTTTGACAATAGCATCATTTTGACATTTATCTCATAACTTTATCTCATAATTTCGACTTAGTAGGCCTATGCCATAATTTTGACTTTTTATGTCCTAATTGATATGACATAAACAATGCCTGCACCTTAAAACAGACAACACCATCTGCAGCAATTCATTCTTAGTGAATTCCCTCCACAAAGTGTTTTTAACAGACGAGCTGCAGCTCAATTAACTTGGAACGCTGTAAAACAAACTGCCGGCATCAGCAGTTTTTCCTGGATATTCGGTTTTCCCGGCCCGGGATGTTCTCCGGGGTTCCTTATCTCCTCTCGGCAGCGCTGCAGTGTGTCCTGCTCTATCGCAGATTGCAGAAATATCTTTGACATTCAACCAGCCTCTCGTCTGGCGTCCGAGCTCTCTGCGTGAGAACTGATGTCCTCTCCAATTCAATTTCCTCTGCCGTGATCTGGTTTTATCAGGTTAATAACTGTTCCCAGGCCTGTGCTAATGAAACCTGTCAGTCCCGCGGGACACATGCAGGGATTGAGGGCGAGCAGACGCGCGTGGACCGCTGCTGCAACATACCTGTACACGTGTGCGCGCCCCGCTGTGTGTCTGTGTCCGATCAACCTGTCAGCGGGATAATCCCGGACAGATGAAGGACATCAGCGCAGTCTGACACACTGTAATCTGGGAGTCTCCGCACAGCTGTGCCACAGTCTGAAGGTCAAAAGAACGTCCGTCTTCCTTTCACAAAGTTCTGTTCTCATGTTGATCTAAACCTGTGTAACTCGATGTCTTCTGTGCATTTGCAAATTGAGATGTTAGAACGACGTGAGTCAAGTTATGTCTTCTTTATTTCTATATACGGATTGTTTCAAAACAGCTCCTAGTAAATAATCATGCAAACTTCATCAAATCCTGCTGTAAAGCAGCTCTGAAAGGTCAATAGTGTCAATATCCAACTCAATGTTGATTCAGTTCAGTTCAATAACTGTGTAAACGTGAGTATATGATGACAGAACGTTCGTTTTTGGCTGAAATATTCCTTTAAATCTTGGAGGAAGACAGTATGTGACTTTTCCTTGAAAAGAAATGAAGAGGTTGAGTCTTGTCAACTGAACCGTCTCTGCTTTCATTAGTTTAACCGTCTGCAGGAGTTCATCAGCAGGTCAGATTTGGACAGGCTTACGCTCTCATAAACAATATTGAAAAACCAATATGTTCTGAATCAGGGTGATGATTCAAAGAGATCCATTCTGGTCTGAGGGATCTTCTGTAATAAGATGAAGAGACTCTGACACTGAACAGCAAAACAGACCGTCAGTCTTTAGAGACCAAGATCCTGAGAATCCTGAACTTATGAATCATTTCCTCCTTCACTTTGAGTAATGTCTGCATCATATTCAAGAAGAACATCAGAAACACGAATATAAAATAAAGGTAAAAAAGTTCAAATGTAGAAAACAATAATATAATTTATTAGTAGTAGTAGTAATATTAATAATATACACTAGCGTTTAACAGTTTGGGGTCAGCAAGATTTTTAATACTTTTATTCAGCAAAGACGCATTCAATTAATCAAAAGTGAGTTTACATTTAAAATAAATGCTGTTAAAAAATCAAATAAAAATAAATGTAGAATCTTAAAAAACCTTGATAATAATCATAAATGTTTCTTGAGCAGCAAATCATCATATCAGAATGATTTCTGATAGGATCATGTGACACTGAAGACTGGAGTAATGATGCTGAAAATTCAGCTTTGATCACAGGAATAAATTACACTTTACTATATATTCACATAGAAAACAGCTGATTTACATTAGAATAATATTTCACTGTTTTTACTGTATGCTAGTAGACAATCAAACACCTGTAAAGCCACTGTTAATTCACTTCTCTGTACATCATCATTCATGCATCAGGCACTCAGAATCCTTTAAGGTCGGAAGCCTGAGAATTTCAAGTAGGAACATCTGACATGATGAGAAGCAGCATAGACTGTACTGCTCTGTGTGTGTGTGTGTGTGTGTGTGTGTGTGTGTGTGTGTGTGTGTGTGTGTGTGTGTGTGAGAGAGAGCACTCGCAGAAAATGAGCCATCCATCATGGTACTAATGCTTGACAAGAAAATCAATTAACAACCCAATTAAAGTTTCTCGGTTGTCTGTGAGCGGCGGGTGTGTTTGACTCCAGCGGCTGCAGAGGCTCTCTGATCCAATCCAGTGTATTATTACAGTTAGAGCCTGTCATTCAGACATTTACAGTAACACAAACCTCAAATCTGTGCTTCTTTGTGCCTATGCTTTGACATGTTCAAACAGTGCTCAGAAACGGCCTGCTATACAGAAAAATGACATCCACATTGCATTGTTCACACATTTACTTGCATGATTTTGTATCTGATTTGCATGCATTTTTTGCATGCAAAATGATATTCTGCAGACGTAAGCTTAAAGGGGACCTTTCACAAGATATCAGTCTCTGGTGTCTCCAGAATGTGTCTGTGAAGTTTCAGCTCAAAATCCCCCACAGATCATTTATTATAGCTTGTCAAATTTGCCCCTATTTGGGTGTGAGCAAAAACACGCCATTTTTGTGTGTGTCCCTTTAAATGCAAATGAGCTGCTGCTCCCGCCCCCTTTCCAGAAGAGGGCGGAGCTTTAACAGCTCAACAACAACAAAGCTGGAGAATCTCACGCAGCCAAAATGAGGATTGTCAGTAACGGTGTTCAGCCTTACATTGTTCAAACCGGAGTCGACACTGATGGAGAGACTCAGGAAGAAGTTACAACTTTTAGACGTTTCTGAATGGTTAGTGGATAAATTTATGTAGTTGCTGTGGAGTTGATTCAACTCATCCACTAGCATGTGCCGTCATGTTCATCTTTTGTGTTGAATTGACCCTCGTTTGTGAAGCAGTCCGGTGTAAAATGACGGCATGACAACAACACTCTACTACAACAACTCTTCCTCTTCTCTAAAGCAGCCCAACATGGCCCCGCCCCCTTTGTTGTGTGTTCTTGTGGGCGGGGTTTATGTAAATTTTAGTGTTAGTGATGTCATTAACATTGTAGTCCCTACCAGCCATTGCAATTTCTGTAAAAGACAATATCTCCCTTTGCATTGAACTTTGAGCGTCGTAACTTTGCAGATGTTGTTTATGCTCAAACAGCAACATTACACACTAACTAAAGTTAAAAAAGTGAAATCATAATCAACCACCCCTTTAACTTCTATTGAACCCATAAAAAGGCTTTTGAATGCAGGCATAAACAGACGTCAGTACTGTATGTGTGTCGAGAGGTGCCGACAGCAGTGACATGTCTTTCTGTGATGATCTCTGATGTCCCTCGAGCTTCACACACATTAACACACCGTCACATGTGTGTGTTCCGGTCAGCAGGAGCAGCTGGGTCCGAGAGGTCATGTGAGACGCCCGCAGAGCTCGACTGGCGTGTCGCGGCTCACATTAACACACTGTGACAGTCTTTCACACCTCGACGTCTGGATCCGATCTCCTCACAGCGATGTTGACTGAACCTGTCTGAGTTCAACTGGACCGATCCTGAAGTTATACGTTGTAATGCACAATTTATCCACACACCTTTCCATAAATCTCATGCAGTAGTTCTAAATTATGGATAAATTAAATATTTGATGTATTATTTAATGCTGCGGGTTGATGATGACCATGTTATAATCGATGGCTGTTTTACTCAGAAATCTCTCGTTCTCCACAGAGCTGCAGTTGGTTACGCAGCAGAAACTCGACACACATCTTCCTGACAGGTAACTGAAGGGCCGCCTGTTGTGAAGGTGACAGGATGTGATGTCAGACTTGCTCAGCATCATGGGTAACACTGACCATTAATATGGCAGCTGCGGCGTTTTTCTCCTCCTCTCTCACAACAAATTTGACAACGTCTCTCAATGTTTTTCAGTGTTTCTGTGGACATCCGTCAATGTTTCTGACAACACTTCAGTTTGTGCTCGTTCTGAGAGACAGACAGCAGCCTGCCGTCAGTCACGCGCTCAGTCAGACGCCACGCAGAGATGATGCAACACGCAAACAACTAATGGGCTTTAAAATGGAAGTTGTTCTGGGATGCACAGACGCAGATCCATGCAGTGTTTTCTGTAAAGATTGACAGGAGCACAGATATCATCAAAACAACAAGCTTTTCTCCAACTGGTGTCACATGACTGTTACTGAGAGTGAAGCTTCTACATTAATGCAATAATCAGACGCTTCATTAACATGTGCTTTTCTCTCTCAAATGAAGCATTAGGAGTCATTGAATATTTAGGGAAGAAATAATATTCTTGAAATAAGCAAATATGTGTCGTATGTTTGATTTTTTATGTCACGACTGAGAAGGACGCTGATATCCATCTAGACGTCTCTTCTGACAAGTCATTAAAACTCGAGCTGGATCGGCGTGTCGTCTCAGCGTGTGTAACTGATGGTCGTGATGATCAGATGTGATTCGGCCGGTTTGCTGAGCTGAGCTGGCGATTTCTGCCGACTCCAGACGAGCCAACAGGCCATCAATAATGTGGGAATTAATGTCACGGATCATTGTGGAACTGAAAGCACGCTTGTAACAGAACAGCATCGCCTTACACACCACAATACTTTCCATCCGCAGCGGAGGACACTCGTTTTTCACCCTGCGAGAGCTTTATTGGATCTGGAAGCGTGTAAAGCATCCTAATAGGAACTGAGAGGAACGAACATGAAATTTAAAACACAAACACAAAAATATGTACTGTAATATAATGCAAACATGTCATCCAGAGATGGATGTGGGGAACGAAATGTTATGAAAGAAATATATAGACAGTGAAGCACGGACACAAGAATGATGACTTTTAGGATTCTAGTTTGGTAAAGTGACATCTTTTTGTTGTTGAAGGAAACAGAATATCTAGCAGGAAATGTGGGACATCATTTTTTATCGATTAGGATGAAACTATATTCAGTTATTGGTTATTATTTTTCCCACCTGCAGAGCCTTGATCACATTAAAAATAAGCCTAAATTTAAGCATTATATATTTCAGGTGCATATAAAATTTCCATCCGTTTGGGTTACAGTTTTAACATGAACTAACTAATAAACATAATGGGATGCATATTTGTCAATCATGTGTACATAAACGAAACAAGTGAATTCAGGAATTGTATCCTAATTTAAAATCTGAACCCGCTGTAATTCCGTTCTGTCATTGTGTGTGTAAATATATATATAGAGAGAGAGAGAGAGAGAGAGAGCACTAATTCGAGACATTTGTTTACATTTTATGGTTTACAGCAATTTGGAACATTCGTGCATATATATATATATATATAATGTATATGTGGGTCAATGACGTGACGGGTCATTTTTTTGTCCAAAGGCCTTAATAATAATAAAGATATGACATCTAAAGTATGTAAGGTAGTACAACTAGATCTCTTTTATTGAATCCAAAAGGTTTTAATTATATTTTTCTACATATAAAGGTATTTTAAAGATTTTGAAGTGTCAAAAGGTCATTCGGTTTAACCGTCCAAAGGCCAATACAGCCATTTCATTTGTGATTAAAATATCTTAAAATGTAATAAATGTATATATTTTTTATTCTGGCATGATTTTATAACATCATATATCAACATAGTGCAAAATGGTGTTAAAATTACGTGTAGAAGTCGTTGCTTTGTTATGAGAAAGAATGTCCGGAAAAATGAATTTCATTGATGTCATTCGGAGTAACCAATATAAAGGGACCATTTTGGATCAAGTCATGCGGTCAATATCATGTGACAGGATGTGACATCATTCAGACACCTGCAAAGGACCACATGGTCGTGAAGCAAAGTAACTAACTCTCTTTTAACTATTTGAAAAATTCATGTTTTCACTTGATCATACACATGTCCCGAAACATCAGGTCATTCGGTACAACCGCTATAAAACATGGAAAATGTTGTAATATTTTAAAAACTTGTACTAAATATAAAATGTTTGATTGTCCTTTTGCTAGCTAGCTAGATATCAGCCTGTTAGCATTGTTTGAAAATATCGTCATTCGGTAAAACCGAAATTTTGGTTAAACCTGAATGACTTTTTTGGTGACAAATTTTGTCCATCTTGTAAAAAATGACAAAATTAGTGTTAATTGATTCTAAAAAACACATAATCTCATTGATAACACTTAATATAACTTCAAAATTTGTCAGTGACTCTTATAATGTGTGTTTTGACCATTTTATTATTGGTATAAATATCTCTGTATGTCTCGTCTCTGTTCACTGGTGTTCAGTTTTATGAGTGTTATCTGAACGCACACTCGCCTTGCTGGCATTTTAACAGCTTGTAAACTCTGAAATCCATTTTTGATATTTGATCCAGTGTGTTTGTGAGGCTGTGCGGATCAAGTGGAGCAGTTTTTCCTGCAGGATGAGCTCATGTAAAATGGATGGACGGCCTTTGGCACTCAGAAGATGTGTGTTGAGGCCATCTCACGGCGTTTTTATCACTCCAGGGCAGAACTACAACTTTGATTCTCTATTATGGAAGATGTTTTATGTTGCATTTATGTGTTTATTTTGTTCTCTGACCTCAGCGGATATCAGCAGATGATCTTCAAGTGTTAGTTCACCCAAAAATTTAATTTCTGTCATTAATCACTCACCCTCATGTCGTTCCACACCTTTAAGACCTTCGTTCATCTTCAGAACACAAATTAAGATATTTTTGATGAAATCTGAGAGGTACATGACTCGCCCATAGACAGCAATATAATCACTTTCAAGGTCCAGAAAGGTACTAAAGACATCGTTAAAACAGTCATGTGACTGCAGTGGTTCAACCTTAATGTTATGAAGAGACGAGAATACTTTTTGTGCGCAAAAATAACGACTTTATTCAACAATTTTTCCTCTTCCCCGTCAGTCTGTTACGCAGTGCAGAGCTTCCGTGTCTACGTCTGAACGCCGAATCAATGATATATATATTTTTTTATTTCATTATTGTTTTAATCACTTGATTTTTATTTGTTTGTATATTTAATAAACATTTCTAAATGACTGAATAAAAGCATCAAATAACTACAGATTTACCAGCACTAATACATCCATATTTATTCTGTGAAAATACAAAATAAAATCATGTACATTTTATTTACAGCCTTTTGTACATTATAATATACTGTATTTATATCTGCGTTGACATGTATATAGTGGCATGTTAAATAATCCAGCAGCTTTCCATCCGTTTTCACTTCATTAAACCACATGATTCACACTGAATGCTTAAGACATTTTCTTTTAAATACATCTGTGTTGTAAATCGTTTGTGTGAATCATTAAAATGACACACATTAATCAAATACCTTGAGCAAATTCATGTCACTTTTCAGTCATCCAGTCTTTAAATATTGAAATCTGTTAATTGTAGGGTCACTTTTCGCTGGAGCGGGTCTTTTCGGTTCCTCCCTCGAGTCCGGTTCTGCCCGGCACCGCTGATCTGAGATCAGCTCTGTTAAGGCTCACGTGACGCATATATAAATAAAGCACACGTTTAACCTGATCAGAGGTTTATAGAAAACACTGGAATGACTGAAGAAGTGAACACAGACGCTCAAGGACACGTTTCACAGGTCTGAGCATATAAAATGACTAACAGCACTTCGTTATTAACAGTAAAAACCATCAGATTGAAAGCAAAGGGCTAAATAAAAATACACTAAAATACTGCAGATCGGCACAAGATGTGGAATGCGTTTAATCGTTCTCAGAAACGGCACTAATCAGTGTCATACATGAACTTTAACCTCCATCCTCGCATTACTAATATATGGAGATCTGAGCAGGTTCATGAAGCTGATTATGTATTATTAACCCTCACCATTTATAATTGAGGTACAAAAAAAGCATCGTTATCAAAACAAATAATGCGAAACAGCAGGTTTATTGCTACAATGCATCATCATTGGTACGAGAACACGGCGAAGCTGCCATTTCATCCAGCTATAATCAGAGTTTATTTTCTAGGTTTTTATGTGTCCAGCATCTGGATTGGTTTGGGGTTCTGTCGCCAATCCCGTGCCGGGCAGAGAGCCGGACCGAGGGAGGACCTGTTCCCGCTCTACGCGACGCGTGCCGTCCAATATCACTGCGACCGGATCTGACATCGGAGCTCTTTGGCTTGAAGAGGGAAACAGCTGGATTTCCCACCCATAATGACAACTTTGTTGTACGGTAAGTTGTAAATGAAGTGCCTACGAACAGCTAGTAAACCTGTTATTTATACATATTTAGCTCATAGAAGAGATTTCTGTCATCTACAGTAAGTGTAGTACATTCTACGCTCATCTCTTCTTTATGTGTACGTCTATAACTATGATACTTATTTCCAAAACCAGAGCTTCTCAACTGGTTGGTAACAATCAGTCCATAGATAGACCAAATTCACAGCAGCGCCATCTTTGATTTAAACGGGAATGAAAGCGAGGCTGTTGTAAGTGATGATTTATAGAGCGGATGCCATTGAAAACACGGCGAGGCCTCATTTATAAACAGATCTGAACTACGCTGAAATCCACACCAACATTCATATTTATAAAAACAGTCCTTGTTGTGGAAAAAGTTTTTTAGGCAGGGTCTAAAATTAACACTCTCCAGCCGCCAAATATGAGTAAAAAAGCAGCGTATGAAACGGTGTCAATCGCCAGTCAGCCGGTAACATTTTTATAGCTAACAACAACATTTTTATAACTATTTTTATATCTAACAATGCAATATCGTGAGAACATGAACGTGAACAAACGTGAATGACGCTCGGGACAGCGCTGCATCGAGTCTGAGCCTTAGCAATTTAAATATTCAAGAGCAAGAAGATGCGAAAGGGAACTGAATTCATTACTCGCGCCCTGTGGAAAGTTTTGTGTGCGCAAACATCCAAAGCGTGTGAATATTGAAATGAGCTCTCTTTCACGTCTTTTTGTGCTTGAACAGACAGATTCAAAAAACGTGTCAAAAATGGCAAGTATCCTAGTAAACACAGTCGGTTATAGCTTAAGTGAATTAAGATGTGTACAATATAAGTGTATTGGATCTGTGCATTTGTTTTAAAGTGACAGCAGCCTAATATTCCTGCTGATCTCTGTGTTTTTAAAGAGGACCTATAATGACCTTTTCACAAGATGTAATATAAGTCTCTGGTGTCTCCAGAATGTGTCTGTGAAGTTTCAGCTCAAAATACCCCACAGATCATTTATTATAGCTTGACAAATTTGCTCCTATTTGGGTGTGATAAAAAACACAACGTTTTTGTGTGTGTCCCTTTAAATGCAAATGAGCTGCTGCTCCCGCCCCCTTTCCAGAAGAGGGCGAGCTTTAACAGCTCGCGCTTCGGTCGCTCAACAACAACAAAGCTGGAGAATCTCACGCAGCCAAAATGAGGATTGTCAGTAACTTCAGCTGTGCACAATTTCAAGATGAATTTGTGATTCACTTCTGGAAGAGAGGCATACGCATGTTGTTGTTTTTTTTTTTTTTGAGATTTTAATAATTTAGAATTTGAGAAATGCTCGTATGATCAAACGTTGGCCGTTTTCTACGCAACATTTTATAAATGAGGCCCGGGAGTCTCTCCCTCACAGCGGTCATGGCGCGGCTCTGAATGAGCTCTAGAGGTCGTACATTTGGGAAGAACGATGCTTTATGCGATTAAAACGCACACAATCTAATACATTCTCAACTGTGAACGAAAATAAAATACACTTGATTATGGTAAATAAGTCATGGCAACATGTTTTTACCCCCATTACTAACATATTTCAACCCAGTTTAAGTTGAAAAAACAATTTAAGTTGAAGAAGTAGGATACATTTTTATGGGCTGTTTGCAGCAAAAATGAATGAGATTTCTGTTGACCGCAGAGAGTTTTGTGTGGCGAATTATTGGCTGCTTGAATCATTAAACCATCAGAATTTTATTTCTATGATAAACACCATTTGTTGTCCAGAAGCAACAGCAGTTGAGATGTCTCGATGTCCAGCGATGATTGAGTCTGCGTCACATTCAGTTTGTCCAGACGTCGTCTCAAGGCTCCTCCTCCACTTCTCTGATTGGCTGGATGATGTTGCTGGTGGATTTGTACTGATTGATCTGATTGGCTGCGTGTGTGTTGGTGTGTTTGAGTTGTGTGTTCCTGGGGAAGTTCTCGGGTTCATCTGTGTACCAGTTTTTGTCTGCAGAATGATTCACATGGTTTAGGCCTGAAGCATGCTCTACACACATGGGAAAGCAAACGTTCAGCTATGCATTGTCTCGTGCATTCTTGAGTTTTGAAATGAGCAATTCATAATGTACATGTTGCATTCAGACGGATGGATTGACGCCTCTGTGCTTGTGACGCGTTTCTGCTCTCAGAAGAACAAGTGAAGCAACTGCAAAAGCTGCATATGGAATGATTTCATATGGAATATACTGGAAAATGCAACTTAAACAGAGTCAAAAGAATCAGCAAGATTTTTATACACTTCACCAGAACAATTTCAGCCATATTTTGTACAATTTCTTGATGTATTTTCATGTATCTTAGTTTTTTTTAGCATTTAAATGCAATTTTTTTTTTGATGAATGCATTTGAGAGCATTTGCAATCAGCAATATTTCATACAGTTTCTTGATCATGTATTTTCTTTTGCATTTATCTATAAAAACATCAGTTAAACATTAGTTAAGCCTAAGCAAGAGCAGTTTCTCCAGCGACGTACAAAATATTGCTGATTTTTTTTTTTTTTTTGTGGATTTCTTGATCATGTATTTTCTTGTGCATTTATCTACATGTGTGACAGTGTTTCTTGATTATTTAAATGCAATTTGAGAGCATTTACATTATAGGAACTGTTTTAACCCTCTGGCGCTCCGGTCAAACATTTTTTTTTTTTTTTTTGTATTTTTTACTTCATTGGAATGGTACAAAACTTGGTAAAGGTTTTGGCACTTGAAAAAAAAAAAAAAAAAATGTCCATACATGATTCGAAAAGGTTAAATGGTCCTGAAAAAATAGTCACACTTGTGCTCCTCGCGGTCAAAAATGAGCACATTGGAAATGATTTGGAGATGAATTTCATCTAGTGGAAACTTTTGGTACTGCGGCCAAACAAAATCTTACTAAAAGCTCATTTTTTGAGATATCAAGCTCTAATTTGGAACAACTGTTTAGATTTATGGCTTTAATTATCTTGCAGTTTTAGAGTAAAACATGTTTTCGAAAATATATATTTCATATAAAAATTTTAAATAGTATTTTTGTGCATTTTTCATAACAATAAACTTAAAATTCTGTACATTTTTTTAAGTTCACTTTTTAAAACTTTTTTCGTCTTTGAAAAGAGACCAAAATTAAGTTATTCAAAATGTATGACAGTGTAAGTTGGAAATGTCATTTTCAGGTCTGTGCTCAAAAAGTGAATAAATGGATTATAACTACAGCGTAAATATAATTTAGTACCATAAAATCCCCTAAAAATACAAAATGTTAAATAAAAAACATTATTGAACCAAAATATAGTACATTCATTTAATTGAAATAAAAAAATTCAGTCATTTTTGACCGACACGCAAAGAGCACCAATGTTTGAAAGAAAAAAAATCAGTAATATTTTGCAGGATTCATATTTTCTTGTGCATTTCTCTACATTTTTTTTTTTTTTTTTTTTTTTTACAATTTATTATTTAAATGCAAACTTTTTTTGGTGAAGAAATTTGAGAATTTGAATTTTAGGGATTTTTTTTTTAATATTTGAAAAGAAAAACCCCCAGCAATATTTCATAGAATTTCTTGATCTTGTATTTTCTTGTGCATATGTGTGTTTTTATATATTGTTTATTCATTTATTTTTGTTGATGAAGACATTTGAGATCATTTGCAGTGTAGGGACTTTTATAAATGATTTTGTTGTAATCATGCTCATATGTTAAAAATCAAAACCATGCAAACTACAGAGGAAGTATGTACTACAGCACTACAAACACTCGATCTCTACAGACGGTCGGATGGTAGAAGCATTGTTATGGAGCTCGTATGGATCAAGACATCTACTGATCCGCTGAATCTAGAGAAGACACATGCACTGCAGACATGACCTTCAGAACTGCCAAAAGCTGCTTTGCTTTCAGTTAGAAAGCAAAGAATTAATGCTGGCGTGACGTCTGAATGCACGGCTTTCAGCTCATAACCATCTGAATTATGAGAGATGGTTGCAGTAATGACATGCATTTATTTCCATACCTGAGAGCCCTCTATTCGTCCTGGGCGCACTTAAAGAAAGGTAAAGGTAAATGTGTAAGTTGAAACATCCTGATTCTTTGATGCAACTCAATAAAATCTGCATGATGGATTTAAAAACTGAGCTTCTGAGACGCCCAACAACAGCAAACGTGTTTTAAAGCAAAGACTTCACATCATCCATACAGAAAAAAAATATTTTATTATGTTTAAGATGTCGCATACACTAGTTCATTATAATCATATAAGAAAAATCTCTTACACTTGATATTTAGAGAATCAAAACTTTGGTGTGAGCATGTTACTATAGCGATGAACGTGAATTAAACACAAAGCAAACAGACGTCCTGCTTGCTTCTTTACAAAAACTCTCAAACATCGATTCTTGCAGCATCGCAACATTTTCTTGAACCAACCAAAGTTCAGTCCAAAAGTGTTTAACAGCCTTAGAAATATTGAAAGTGGAAGATAAAACGTGTCAAATGACTCTAGAACAGAAACATCTGAGCATCGCAGCGAAACGACACGCGCTTTAACTTCGTTTCCATTGAGAGCCGTCCAATCTGTCCAACCATCAGTCCTCGGTGTCTTTCCATTAGGGTCTTTAAATCACAATGAATCTGTCAGTAACCTGACTCTAAAACCTGCTCAGGAATCACGAGTGACATTTCGCCTTTGTGTCACGATCCAGAAAGCGCACGTTTCACAGCGGCGAACGTCAGCAGCTCGTATGAGACGTAAACACACGTCTTCATGCAAATGCTGTGCGTTTCTGTCAAGGCTGATCATGTGATTCTACTCTCATTCTGTCATCTCAAGAAGGCAGTGAATCGAAAATAAAACATTCTTTATGAGCACATACAGTATATTAATGTATGAATACAGTGAGTCCAAACATCTGAGAAAACAATGACAAATCTTACAGAAATTATATGGGATAAAATAAATATTTCTGATTCCTTCTGGGTCAATAATAATCAAACGTTTTGTGACACTGACCTGCAATTGATTTTTTTTTTTTCAGTTAAAATATGTACACTTTATTAGTCATTTTTAATTCATTTTTAATATGTCTCGTTCGTTTATTTTATGAATCTGTAACTGACTGAATTTTACAGATTTTTCTTTACTGCAAGAATCCATGAAATGTTTGACATCATTTGTGTTGTGAATCTAAATTGTTAAAAAATTGCAAAAAAAAAAATCAATCAATAAATAAATTAAAAAATATTCAAGTTTATTTAAATTTTCACTGTAATTTATATTATCAGAACATGCAATATTTAATAATAATATTTTATTGACTATAATATTTTAAACTAAAATTACATTTATATTTTCAAGTCAACAAGTCAATAAAAATATTATTTTAATACTCAATAAATATGACATTTTCTGATCATATAAATTGCAGTGAAAATTAAGTTTTTTATTTTTTTTAACAATTTAGATTAACATCACAACATTTCATTGATTTTTTCAGTTAAAATATGTACACTTTATTAGACATTTTTCATTCGTCGTCCTTTATATTTGGTTTGCTATTTTTTAATATTTCTAATATGTATTGTTCATTTATTTTATGAATCTGTAATTGATTGAATTATACACATTTTTCTCTACTGCAAGAATCCACGAAATGTTTATTTGACATCGATTGAGTTGTCAATCTAATGTGTTAAAAAAATGCAAAAAAAATCAATCAATCAATAAATAAATGAATAAAAAAAAATTAAGTAAATTCAAGTTTATTTAAATTTTCATGGTAATTTATAATATTAGAAAATGGATTATTATTTATTTAATAATACTAAATAATATTAATTATTAATATTATTATATAAGTATTATTTATTTTATAATATTTTATTGACTTGTAATATTTTAAACTAAAAATACAGTAATTAAATCAATTGATTTTTTTCAATTAAAATATATACACAATATTAGTCATTTTTCATTTGTTGTCCTTTATATTTGGTGGATTTGTTTGCTATTTTTTATTTTTATTTTTTCTAATATGTATTGTTCAATTATTTTATGGATCTGTGATTGAATTATACAGATTTTGTGTTGTGAATGTAAATTGTTAGAAAATAAATCACAAATTGCAAAAAAAAAATGTAATTATCACTGCAATTTATATGATCAGAAAATGTAATATTTATTAAAATAATATTACTTTTTGACTATAATTTTTGAACACAAGCGTCAGACGTTTGGAGCTCAGTGTAGGTGTGTGATGTGAGACAGCAGCCGTGTTGCAGGAACATCAGGATGTCGAAGCACAAAGGCGTAACGCGTTCATGAGCCACACAAGCACTCGTCGGGTCGGCGTCGTGAAAGTCTAGGTTAAAGTGCAGTTAAAGTGCAAAATGGTAAAACTGATTAACTGACCCAACACAGTGTTACCCGTGTGAAGACACCAATCATCAAACAAAACATGGTTTCTCGTGTAAACGGTGGCCGGTGGTTTATACAGATGCAACATCAATTACGCTCAGTAAACATTTGATACGTGTGAAGTAAAAAAATAAAGTCCGGAATCTGCGTTTCTCATGAGTCCGTGACGTCACATGTCGCCAGAACAAACAGGCACAGCTCAAACGCACAGAAGCTTACAGAGGAACGTACTTCTGTTTGTCCCGCAGGTCGCGGCTCCGGCTACGACCCGGCCGCGCGGACGAGGGGATGGAGTGTCCGGACGGGCTCTTTTTGCTGGGGAAGTAGGTGGACTGAGCGGACAGGTTGGTGCGGGTCTGGCCGGCGTTGTGGTCGAATTGCATCAGGCAGAAGATCAGATCTGTAGGCACCAGCTCGAAGTCGTACGGAGGGTTTGTGATCACGTATCTGTAACGAGAGAGACAGACGTTCACACAGTTTCATTTGAAACACAATCTACTGAAGAAAAGATCAATAACTTGCTCATATGAGCTACCGTTCAAAAGTTTGGGATCACCGTTTTGAAAGAAATTAATAGTTTTATTCAGCAAGGATGCATTAACTCTATAGATTCTGTACTCTTGGATTGACGGAACATGAATTGACGGAAAATTCTGTCATGGTGGGGAAAGAGTTAAACTGAATCATCATATCATAAATTACACTTTACTATATATTCACATAGAAAACAGCTGATTTTAAATTGTAAAAATATTTCTGTTTTTACAGTATTTTTGATCAAATAAATGCAGCGTTGGTGAGCAGAAGAGACTTTAAAAATCTTACAGGCAAACATTTGAATATCACAAACATGTCCCATACGAACAAAACAAACGCTAGTGAAGCGGTCGGTTCTCTCACCGTTTGGTGCACTGACTCGGGGATCCCAGGTGTGCGTCTCTTAATCGGTAGATTCCAAAACACAACATGTTGTACGTCTTTAATGCTTTACAGAATAAATCACCGTAACAGCCACCGTCCTGAAAACAAACAACGATAAACATTATATGGTGCTACAGAGTTGTGTTTAAACTGGAAGAGGAACATCATTTTATGGCTGTTCAAACACTTGTATGTCAAATAAAGATGAATAAATCTGACCCCGAGATCAGCGAAGGGTCCGTCATAGAGCGCCAGCTGGGCGACGCGGCATCGATCTCTGTTGGCCAGGGTTTGAGGGGTGCTGTAACCTCCGCGCAGAGCGTTTTCCTCCGCCAGCAAACCCTCCAGCTCCGGCGTGGCACCGCCCGTCACCAGCGTCCGGATCAGAGTCAGAATATTATCATTGAAGTACGTCTGAGAGAGAAAGACAGGCCGAGAGAAGCATTACCCTCTGGTGATGTTCGGTCATTTTAGACCAAAAAAAAAATGTTTTGAAATTGTAAAAAATCACTACTTCATATGAAACTCTACCATTACTGAGGCAGTCATTATGTGACCACATATATAAACGTGGACTTGATTCGAAAAAGCTAAATGGATGTAAAAAAAAAAAAAAGTCACACTTGTGTTGTTCGCAGTCAAAAATGACGACCATAGAAAACACAAATGAACTGGTGTGGCTGAAACTATACGACAAAACTGAGCCAGAAGACTCGAAGAAGAGTGAAATCAGGTTGATTAAGCTCTGATGAAGCATTCCCGATCATTTTTGTTGAATTTTGATGTTATGTGTTACAAAATGTCCTCCTCTGTGTTCAGGTTTGACTGCAGTAAAATTAATGCAAAAACTGACACTTCAAATCAACATTTCAAATAAAAAAATCAAAACAAAAAGTGTTTTTCTTTTTTCACTCCCTCCAGATGGCGCTAATCTGCCTTGAAAAATTAGATTTTGAAGGCATTGTCTCTATTTTAACATGAAATACTGCTTTAATTAAAAAGTAATAAAAAAATTAGATTTTTGTTTTATTTTCAGTGGGAAAAAATGATCATAATTATTGTACAAAATATTAATTAGTACCATGAAATTCTCTCAAAATACAAAATAAAAATATTATTGAACAAAAATATATTACATTGATTTTACTGTAAATATAAAAGTTTCATTTCAGGTGTTCGGTCACTTTTGACCGTGAAGTGTGACTCTCAAATGAACGAGACCAGAGGGTTACAGACGCAGGTCAGTGTTTTCACTTACAGCACTCATCAACGAATCCAACACGCTGACGGCAAACGCTGTCCCGCAGGCGAAGGGTTGAGTGAGATACAGCTCCGTGTCGGGGTCATCGTCATCATCCTGGTCCAGAAACTGGACGTTTGAGTCGTTCACTGCAGACACACACACACACACACACACTGATTGTTAGGAATGTAATTATTTAAGTGAGGATTATTATTAAAGAATATTCACAGGAAATAACAGGAAAACACAGGGTCAAAAATGAACACTTTCTGGAGTAACTTTCCAGGTCAGTGGCTGGTAAATTTCATAAGAACTTCATTAGAACAGTAAGAACAACAGCCTAAAAAAACAATCTAATCTAGATGAGGTTCTTCTCCAGAATCTGATAACACTGTCATGAGTCACGATTCACCGCAAACTTAAACAAAACAAAAACACATTTAAAATACATATTGCACAACGATGGACCATTTCAGGACTTTTTTTTGTATTATAACATTTTTCATGACAACTCCGCCCCACAAAAAAAAAAAAAAAATACTGTTTTAAATTCTAAAAAAAAGAAAAAAAGAAAGAACAGAAAGTATCATTTTTCAGTCAAAAATGACCGAAGAGCACCAGAGGATTAACAAGAAGTTCATCAGAAGTCCAACAGTAAGAAGAACAGCCTACAAGATCAATACATTAAAGTTTTTAAGTTTTATTTTAATACAATTAATATATATATATATATTTTTTTTTCATTAAATAAAAAAATGCAAAATGCAGTTTCATGGTCAGTAAAAAAACATTTATGGCTGGAGAATATTGTCATTTCATTGGCAGAAGTGGCAGGAAGTTCATTTTGGACCCTGAACTGGTGTGTTTCCTGTCTGAGACACTAAGCGATTATTTCTGAAAAGACCATTCATGAGCAGTTTGACCACACAAAAGCACACAGGACTCACAGCATGCGACGGTCACACACAGCGCTCATGCCAACATCGAAAACACCCGTAAACAGCAACAGAGTGCATCAAAAGAAAAGCTGAAACACTGACGAAACTAAAGGAATAAAGTCCAGAGGATGAGAAATGAAGCAGGTCATTCAGGTGTGGAACAGAAGCTCTGAGAGCCGCCCGCCGCGGGTCTTACCCAGCTCAGTTATCATTGGGATGTTGTTTCCGCTGCTCTTGTCCTGGCTCAGAGAAACCAGGGGCAGCAACTTGTCTGTTTTAACTAGCAGCATAAAACAACCAGTTACCATAGCAACTAGTTACCATAAACCCAGAAAATAGCTGCAAAATAAACTTACCAAAACCAGCAGTTACTAAAACAGCCATTTACATGCAAACGTTATTGCTTATTGTTAGTTAATGTTACTTAAATTAAATCTGAATTTTCAGCATCATTACTCCAGTCTTCAGTGTCACATGATCCTTCAGAAATCATTCTAATGTGATGATTTGCTGCTCAAGAAACATTTATGATTATTATTAATGTTGAAAACGGCTTCATATTTTAGTGGAAACTGTGATATATTTTATTTTTCAGGATTCTTTGATGATTATAAAGTTCAAAAGAACAGCATTTATTAACTTTTGTGACTTTATAAATGTCTTTACTGTCACTTCTGATCAGTTTAATGTGTCCTTGATGAACAGGAGTGTGTGAACGTGAGTGTGGGCTCACCGAGCTCTGTGATGATGGGAATGTTTGCTCCTGTGGTTATGGACGCCTGCCGTACCAGTCCGTGTACGGGACTGTTCTCCGGAGAGGAGCGATCCATCCCAGGAGGAGTGAAACCTGGAGCAGGAACAAACAAAACCATTTTATTTCTTTCTGACTGCCTGTTTGGCTTTTACTATGAAAAAATGTTTTTTATTGTTTTGATAAATTGAGTTTTTGTCTCGTAAAAGAAAGAATTGATTCTGAACTGAAACGAGTCGTCAGTAATTCAGTCTCACTCCTGCTGGGTTTGTAACTAATTTGCATAACGCCAGCCTATTAGCTAACAGCGTCTCTTTGCCCCGCCCTCAATCACTGTAGTTGTATCTGAGACTGGAAGAGTTTGGTTCGTGTTGTTCATGTCGAGAAGACGCTGTTTTCTGCTGCCAAAGCAAATCCACTTTGATGAGATTGATACGGTAAAACCGACGCCATCAGTACTGTTCGTATCACTGTGAATCAAGAGCTGAGATTCAGATATGATAATGAGCGTTTGGATTCTGACCAATCAGAGCAGAGCAGCTCTCAGAAAGGCGGGGTTTAGAGAGACCGAATCTTTGAACGAAGCGTTTCAGACACAGAGAGAAAAGAGCTGATGCTGCAGTGGATATTATGAGAAAATTAAAGTGTTTTTTGACCTTGGATGTGTGTAAAAGTACTATAGAGACTTCAAAACAACATTAGGAGCCTTTAAAATAGCCTTTAAAATAGGGGCACTTCAAGATATTTAGTCTTGTATCAAAAGTGGATTTATGCTTAAAAAAAAAAGAAAAAATATCTGCCAATGGGGTCAGAAATCCGACCTCACTGTCAGATATGTGTTCTTGTTTTAAGCATAAATCCACTTCATTTTGATACATTTTTCAGAAAACAAAACTCAGTATCTTTATCTGCATCTCAAGTAAATGATATTTAATAATAGTTGTATTTGATGTATGTAATGGAAAACCAGACCTTGAGAGTTGGCCTGCAGAAGTCCAATACTGTCATCAAACAGCATGGACTTGATGTTGAGAGACGCCAGAATACATTCCTTATCCTGCAGAGAGGCGTCATCGATATTGTTCTGATTTGCTGACAGGATGACGCACATGTCACACAAGTTGATGTTGACGGCTCTCAGATCGGCCCGGCTCAATGGAGTGCCCTGAACATGTGACACGCGTCAGAAACACGGCACTCATACGCCATCATTGGTTTAACAGACAGAGACGCCCACTCACAGGTAAGATGGAGACTTTGGGGAAGTTGTGTAGCGTCTCCCACTCTCTCTTCAGGTACTCCAGAGATCCCACGAACACGATGGGCTTCAGCTCGTGATAATGGAAGTTACTGGCTCTCAGAGGCATCACCAGGTTACGCAGACCAATCAGGGCCGACTTCACGTCCCCAAATATACAAACCACCACGTGACCGCTCAAAACGGTCATCGCCGCCTCGCTCCGAGTCTGAGAGAGAACAACAGACAAATGTAATGTTTTAAATACTATTATATTTTTAACTATACACTTGTGCAGTGGAATTAACTTTAAAGAAGATCTACATTTCTTATTTTCATTCATGGAGATAACATGGAAAAAGAATTTCTGTCAACTGCTGGAAAACAAACACTTTTAACATGAAAATGACATGAAATTACCACTATAACCAGTAGATGGCTCCAGAGGACCGCTCATTCGCTCATTTGCCATTTCCACTCCCATTTATAGTTATTTGCATGTGTTTTGCTTTTGGATTTATTATAAAATGAATATTGGCAAATTTTAGCAATGTTATTGTACTGAAGTATGAAGTATAGCAAGAGTAGGAAAAGTCACAAAATCTTATACTTTCAGCAAAATAGAAAAACAAAACAAAACAAAACAAAACAACAACAAAAACAAGAAAACTAGGTAACAAAAAAGCTAACATATCTAATTTCCATTTAGCTTAAGTACTAAAATTACTAAAACTAAAATGGAAAATTTACAAATAAAAACTAATTTAAAATATTAATAAATACTATAATACAATATAAAATATGATACTATAACACTGGTCTGACATCTAAATACTGGAGAAATTCTGCCGTTCTAAAATTCATTCAACACTCAATTCTGATTTGTGATGTTCTGATTGTCTCTTACCAGCGTGACCTTCTCTATGTCTTTTGAAGGACACCAGTGAAACATGCCTGTAGAATCATATTTCTTTATGTTCTCATCCATTGTTTCCATTTGATCGTGTCCTGGGACCAACAACGGGTCATGCCTGAAATAAACAAACCACAAAAAAACACTGAAAAGTTAAAATACCCACATCTCGAGTTGGGAAAATGCATGCTTCGGTTCCATTTAGAACAAGATCAACGACATGCTGTAGTCTTTATAAATCAGAAATTTTCAGAGAATGAATTGGATTCTGGGAAGCGCGGCTCGTGTTACAGGACATGATGGAGAACGGGGTCGTAGTGAAGCTCTGGGGTCTCAGGGACGTTTGATTCGCCCATTAGAGGGGTGAAGGTTTCAGCATACTGTCAGAGAGCTTTTCCATCCGTCAGCCGCAGCCGGCTGTTGTGACTTTATTTTCAGTCCGTCTCCCTCCATCATTAGGCCATTAGAGGCTGAGCTGAGCTCTAGACGGCTCTCTTCACTTCCTCCAGCTCCCTGTCCATCAAATTTAATGCGCACCGTGACAGCAAAACCGCACGGTCAGCACCGCGTGAGACGCCCGCTGTCAGAGCGAACAGAGACCGCGGGCGGCGGCTCACCTTCACGCCAGCTACACGCTACTGCCACATTACATCACAAACACACGGATTATCTGAACATCTGTCACGAACATGAGTCATGCTTCACCACAAAATAACAAAAAATGAAAATCAAAAATTAAAAAATACTTTAAAATATATATAACGTTATTAATATATAATTAAATTATATATTTTTTTATTATATTTTTTACACTAAATTTATACATATAATAGTTAAATAGCATAATAAATAAACAAAATATTTTATCAATAATTTTGTTACTAAAACAAATATAAAAATAACTATTTATATATGTTTTTAACATGCAATGTATAAATATAATACATTTATAGAGTTATTGTTATATAACAAAAAAGAATATAATGTCACCAATTGTGTTACTAAAACATATATATATACACACACACACACACACACACAATTTATTATAAATTTAAATGATCTACCACTAATTGAAAAACGATCGTTAACCTTGGTAAAAACTTGAACAGTAACAATTTTTAATGTCATTCAGATTTTATTTTCTTATTTAAAAAAGATTCAAAATGAACGTCACAAAGCAGAACAATTGTCACATTCTGTGGTGTTTTAATGTTCAAGGACTTTTAGTTTGTCTTAATTACTGACATTGTTTCTAGCACGCGTATCATCGGTTGTCATGGTTACTTACTGTTTAATTGATTTCACACACCTGTTCGTGTTTATCCACAGTTAGTTGTGTTTTTACCGCCCTCAGTTTCACTCATTGTCTGTTGGATGAGCTTGAGCACATTGATACGTTTATTTCTCATGTTGGATTTTTCTCTTTTTTTCCTTAATAAAGTTACGCTGTTCACCTCGTCTTTTCTTTATGCAAAACATAATTGACATTTTCTGATTTTAGCGCGTAACGTGACCTGGACGTGTTTTCCTGATGAAGAGCTGAGCTGAGTGTTATCAGACGTGACATCAGACTGGACTCCATCAGACCTTCACTGACAGCAGATTCATAAAGACTCAATCTCTCACAGCGAAACAACGTTTAATGTTTCAACAAACAGCCTCGCTCGCTCTATCCCATACTCTCAGGGGCTGGATCTGTCAATGCTGAACACATTTATACGATCCTCGCCAGCAGGAAATCAATATCTGGCTGATCTGCTCAGAGCGGTCAGGAGAGAGTGAGTGTGTCTCAGTCGGGTCCTGTAGCTGACCTGACACAAACACACTCACACACACTCAAATACAGGCTGGAAAACAAAGACCATGAATATACTGTAAATTGCATAAATATCCTGGAGAAATTCTTTAAACATAAAGAGAAATTAAGTGATTATTAGATCACTGAAGAAGAAGAATAATGTCACTAAGTTACTAAACATACACTAGAAAAAAAGGATATATATATATATATATATATATATCTGATAATGTACAGTGATAATATAACTATGACACGGGCCTCAGATTGAGGAGTGGCAGAAATACTAGAGTATTTAGGTTATTTTGCATTGTTTGTTATGAATGTGTTTAATACACACCAGATCCACTGGATGAGCTCAAGCCCTGATGTTCTCCAGGCTATGAAGAGCGTTGTTGCCCTGAGAGAGCTCTCTTCCCTCACATCACCTGACACTAACATGCTTTCTAAAGAGCTCGATTCAATCTGCTCTTCATTACTAATTCACTCGGGCCTGCAGGCTCTAACCGCAGCTGATACGCTACACCACAGTGTTTTCTGCCGCTTGTACAAGCAAAAGAGCCCTAAGGCTACGGCAGAACGGTGCAGACAATGAAACGGCTGGAATAAAAGTACCCTGAAACGGCTCATACGCGACTATCCTGCTGCTTCTGTGTTACATGCCCATACAGAGACAACACAAGCACAGATCTCACATGAGCTGCGAATGAAGAAAGAACAGCAGATCTTCAGCGCTTGAGTCCGGAACGTGAACGTTACAGAACTAATCATTATTTAAAGTAAAGTCTAAAAAAGGAAACTAACAAAAAGTATATATTCTTAAACATATAACAAAATACTATTACACTATATATATATATATATATATATATGGTTCATTAATTGATCTATTTCCCTCTAAATCCCACTTGTTGTTAATTACTGTCCGAATAATATGAATCATTCCTGTCTGCTGTCCTGATAAAGTATTCAGAAGATATTATTCTCATTCCATCATTGCATATTAATGGCTTTTATTAATTCAATAGCAGCTCTTTCATCCGTCAAAATCAATAAATGGATCTTTAATTCCGGCGGACAGGATAAAAGGCAGGTACTCGGAGTTAAAAGCAGGCGGCGTGTCGGACAGCACTAAGTGCGGGCGGGACTGCAGAACTACAGCCTGAGGCAACAGGGACTGATCCCGGCCTCTGATTGGCTGGAGCTGTGCGGGGATAGAGATGCCCTGCGACCTCGAAAACACACTCACGCTAGTGCGCACGCATGATCTCGTGCAGGGTTTAGATTTGAATATTTCAAAGACATTTTCTGAAATATATGTGAGGGGAAAACATCCATCACAATGTTTTATGGTTGTATTTATTGAAGCAGAAACACATTTGAGATCTTACCTGATTTTTGGCGAGCAAGTGGGTGACGTCCTCATGCCTCCATTACGCTGTTTTTTCTTGGGCGACAGAGCCGACTGCTGCTCCTCCTCAACTACTGAAACACCAGAGACAGTGTGAGACGCCACGAAACTCGTTCATTAAAGCGATAGATCACCCTGTCAGCATTTACTCCCTCTCAAGTTGTTCCAAACTTGTATAATTTATAATTGCTGAACACAAAGGAAGATATCAGGAAGAATGTTTTATTTACTACAATAGTATTTTTTTCCTACTAAATAAGGGGCGAGATCTGCTTGGTTAAAAACATTCTTCCAAATATCTTCTTTTGTGTTCAGTAAAACAAACATATTCATACAGGTTTTTAACAACTTGAGGGAGAGTAAATGACAGAATTTTCATTTTTGGGTGAACTATCCCTTTAACCTTTAACAAGCCATCAAAACACACAGTCAAGCAGCTGTGGGAGAAAATAAGGAGGGATGAACCGTATGGAAAGAGGAAGAGTGGGAAGTTTCTTTACCAGCTCTGTACAGCGTTAGTTTCACACGTACCACCATTAAAATGGATTATTTCACTCACTTTTTAAACGCATCCGCGCTTTCAACCAGGGTCTAAGATTAATTACTATATTAATATTAGTTACTTATATGATAATATAACTAAAGTGAACTAACTCATCATTAACCTTATCTGCCAATGGCTGGTGAAAGAAATGCACAGTGCCATAAATATCTGCCAAGAAACTGCCCAATTTTAATTAAATAATGCAAATTAATTATGTAGTAATAGTTAATTATGCCTTAAAAACTTTTACAGCTTTATATTAGTTTAACTTTAACTATAAATTTTTTTTAACAAAATTTAAAAATAAAAAAAATGTTATAATTAATCTTTACATTTTAAATATTCATGAATTTTATTAAAAGTGGCTTGTTTTTTGGTTTTAATTTTGCCCCCAGCTCTTCTAAACATTGTAAACGATAAAACACACTGATTTAGTATTTTTCCAATAATGAACACAGGACCGTTTTAGTATTTCTAAACTCTGTTAGTCCACATGCATTTCCCACAATGCCAGGCCGAGTCTTACAGAGTGTGCGCGGGCCGGTGGTGGAGGTGGAGCCGTGGCTGGAATGATATCTGTATTTAACAGGCAGACTACAGGCCCGATGCAGACGGCTGGCATCAGCGGCCGCTCCTGTGCCCGCGCCGCTCTGATACAGTTCTCTAGAGCTGGCCAGACTGAGTCTGTGCAGGTACGAGGCGGCGGGTGACAGCAGACTCCCTTTACGGTTATTTACTACAGACACTGACACACGGACGCCTGAGACAGCAGGGGGCGCTCTCACTGCGCTCGGAGCTCTGCTTAGGATGGGTTTAGGATTCTGGGGCTGGAATGTCGGATTGAGCTCATCATTTACTGTCGGACAAGAAACATTCATAATCAGGCAGATTTCACTGGATATTTTTTATACTGTTGCTAATGTATGAATGATATCATTTTAGAAATTTTATTTCAATTTTACTTCAAATTTTATTTTAATATTACTTATTCAATTCAGTATTTCTATGGGAAATATATATATATATATATATATATATATTATATATATATATTTTTTTTTAATTCAATGTTATTTTTAATAACACTGCCATCTTGACTAACAACTGTAATATTAAAGACAGCTGCTGACTGTTGTCAAATAGTTTTGAAACCTAATATTTTTATTGCTATTTAATGTGATGCTTGAAAATACCATTTTTTACAATGGAAAAAATAAATCCAGATTTAAATCCAGTGCATGATTTTTAAAATATTGATTAACTGTATTAATTTTTTTTTTTTTTTTTTTTTTTTTAAAGTTTGAATTATTATTGACATCTGTCAGGTAGTAGTGACAATTCCAAACTAAAATTAGCTGACATATTCTGCATTATTCTACATAAAAAAAACTTCACAAACAATGAAAACATATGAAAGCTAAAGCACAAGCAGTTTATAAAGGTCTAACACCACATTATCAGAACTGCAGTGCAGCAGCGCCACCTGGTGCTGAATGAGAGCAGGTGCATTACATTCAGATTCAGAGGAAACACACAGACCCCTGAAAGTATTTGGACACTTACAGCCTGTGTGAACTGACTTTGTACATCCAATAAATATTACCAGTGAGCAAAAGAGTTATACATCACTGCAGCATCTGCTTTTGAATGACACTTGCTTTGATAAATGGAATTACATATTTACTGTATGTGTGATTTAGTTGTTCAAATACTTCTTTGGGGGCTGCTGTATATAAGCCTTCTGCAGCTGGTGTTTCTACACCTTAATTTGCACACATACACCAGAACAAACACACTAAGGTTTGGACATGAACAGAAGAATGAATGAAGAAAGTGAGTAAGACACGACAGCAGGTTAAGAAACATATGAGTAAAAATGAGGGAAAGACTTACTTGATTTGATGTATCCATTATAGTTACTTTTAGCTGAGAAAATGCAAAGACAAAATGAAGTTAAGACACATGGAACAATGAAATGATGAACCAGTGAGCATTTCAGTAATGAAAGCCAAAAATGCAAATAAATCGGCTAGTGTGGGTGTTTTTTTTTTTTCTCTACAGAACTGACCATCTTAAAAAAGCTATAGTCTATAAATTAACATGTTAAATAAAAGTAAAAAAAACCTACACAAACTCTTCAAGGGGTTGTGGGAAATATTAGCCCAAAAATCATGCACATACTTAGACGAAATAGTACACTATCCAACTACCACTGGCATACTATTACTATACTTAAATAAGGTGTTTAGCTGGTCTCCCAGCCTGACCATCTGACCCAAAATGCCTCTAAAACCATCAAACCAGACCAGCTTGGTCAGGCTGGGACACCTTAGGCTGGTGTAAGCTGTTACACATCCATCCTCTCATCCTCATATACAAATGATATACATACTGCGCGTATTTACAGCATATACTGTATAATTCTCCTATATAACCATTTTCCTGTAAGTGTTAGCAATTCCGATCACCATATCACCACATCTAAATTATTAGCATAAAACAGCATAAACTAGTACACATAAAGGACATATTCAGATAATGACCGCTATATTATTCCAAAAGCAAAATAAAACATTAAAATGAAGATTTAATGAATCACAAAACTAAACTACTGAACTGCTTTATTACATTTCACACAAACAGCATGCAGGAGACCAAGTCTACCACACAGATACTGTACATCCATGGGCTTACAGCAGCCTTCACAACATCAGATGCCACTACATGGCACCGCACCAGCCAGATGGCACATACACAGGCAGCGGGCACAGATGACTACACAGGCACTCGGCACAAGTGCCACCTGGGGAGGCGTTCACTTACAGGAGTGTAAAGTGGTCGTGTTATCATACAGAGACACGGGAGAGAAGGGGTAGCCACGGTGCAGAACCTCCATGTTACTAGCCACACTGTCTGACATGCACGAGCAGCCACGTTCTGCCCCACCGCAAGCTACACAACATGCCAGACGCATTCTCTTGTAGGTGGACTTCTTATCTGGGGTCATGGGGTGGATGAGGGGAAAGGAGGAGGAGAAGCATGTTAATGGATGGGAGCATTATTTCACTAACAGAAGCTGGACATCTGGAAACTACAGCGGGTCGAGTACAGAGCCCTGAGGAACACCGTCAGAAAAACATGTTTGTTATCAAGTTATATACAATTCTTTTACAGAGTAAAATCTGTTGTATTTTTCAAAAAAGATGTATCAGCTCAAATGGTTCCAATTCTATTTTAATTATTTTTTATATTCCTGGGAATATTCTATTTTTGAGATGTAGGTGAACCATGGAAATGCATGGAGGTGAATGTGAAGGAGATATCAGGAGCTCACTGTAACGTGTCCTGCCATGGTATATAAAAAAAACAAGATTTTTTTTACCTCATAAATTATATAAAATACAAAAATGTATCTTAAAAAAAAATATGTTCTTAAAAAAACACAACAAAAGAAAAACATATTGGGTTACATCTAAACTCAAAACAGAATAATCCTCAGAAAAGCCCAAGTACTGTTAGGAGCCTGTTAGAACATTGAAAAGTAAAGCTGTCTCCTGCTGATGATGTGGTGGATGACAGTGGGTTGATGGGAGATGTAGTTTTACGTTCACACATGCAGCAGGCTACAGTAGCAATCTGCATTAACAGATGAAGGCAGTCATTACTCACAATACAACACTATCAGAGGGTGAGGGAAATGATCACAGATCCAGGGCAGCGAGAAAAAGGGAAAATGTAAAATGTGTCAATTACTAAAAAAAAAAAAAAAAATGTTTTTGATGTATTTAAAAAAGTATCAGGTGGAGGTAAAAGCCAAAAAGGTCAATAATGTGGCCAGACGGTGCAGTGATTTTGGGAACAAAAAGACGACTCCTTGTAAATATACACACAAATTCTTGAGAAAGAATTCTTCCTCTGTTAGGAATCTAAATCACTGTTTGCCAGCTGTGGGGAAAATTGTGGTCAAGTGCAATGTAAAATCCTTACAACAAATCTAATTTAATGATCCCAAAACAGAGTTTATCTAATTAAATAACTTAATAAATATTGCAATAAAAAAATACTTGTATTTTTTATGTAAAATGAGAAGTAAAATTAAATACACTTTACCCTATATATAGAGTGAATGTAAGGCAATTATTAATAAATCTTCTCATGGTAATGAATAGCCTGTGAAAACTTACTTCGTTTGCATCCACACTTCTTGATCCGTTTTGGGTCTGTTATGTCATCGTGACAAGCTTTACAGTAGAAAAGTGCCCTGATGGAAAAGATGATTTTACTCAAACCATCCACACAATAAAAGAGCTGATATGATATGAATCTATATCTGGATATGTAGAGAACAGCACAACACAAATCTGACGAACTCCTCACCTCTTCACCTCTTTGGCATCACTGGCGATGAAGAAGCCCAGCGTTCCCTCCTGCATCTTCACGTGATTGCCCGGGTTAATCAGAGTGCTGTGAAAAACAAACCACAGAATGTCTTCTGAAAACTGCCCTCCAAATCATACGCGTTCATGACAACATTTCTGCACTCATGATGGGACGGCTCATGCCACAACGTCAATACACATTCAAAAATGAACCATCAAACATTCACATACAGATCAAAACTGAAGAAAATAATGGACCCAAAAGAGACTAAATATAGAGTTTGTACAGTGATGTCAAACACAGAATTCAAAAAATATCTCATTTTAATGTTAATAAGGGCATGCATGATTTTTGTAACGAAATTAAGCAGGGCTGTGCAATTAATTGTAATTGTAAGGCTTCCAACGATTATGAAAACATGATAATCGACGTGAAATGATTATTGTGCCACTGCCGCATTCTGTCCATCGCAGATTCCTTTCCTTCACGGCGCGCTTTCGTTCCTCCCTAAAAGCCCAAACTTAATATCAAAATCAGCCGAATAAGTGAGTGTTGTAAAACGCAGTCTACTGTCACTAAACTGCAGGACGTGTTTGATATTAAACAGTGTTATTAAAAGTGCATAAAGCCACCACTGTTCACCAGACGCTTTCTGTGCGCGAACGCAAATGAGCTTCAGATGTGCACCTAAACGCATACACACAAAACTGTCAAAATGCCTTTTTGGAGAGTATTCATGTAAACATTGGGTTATGTCTTAAGTAAACGTACACAGTTGAGAAAGACAACGCGTGTGTAACAGTACATTAGCTCTTAAAGTGACAGCAGCCTAATAAACCTGCTGCCGTCTGTCATTAATGATAAACAACAACTGACAAAGGAAAATCACACACAGATCTCAACTGAATAATTTAAGTAGCTTTAATAAAGATTAATCTATACTTTAATGTGTACAGTAAGACTATGCAATGTTATTTTACATTTGATTATTGAATTTTTTGCTGTAGGCTATTACTTATTTGAATACCACTGTTAGTACATCTTCCTGAAAAACACTATTTAATTAGTTTTTTTTCTTTCTGTTGTATTTATTCGTGTTGCTGACTGTTTACTTGAGGACCTTTTTCTAGTTGAAAGTTATTGTTACATCTGAACTAAAACAAATAAACGGTTTTAAACGTTTCAGGATGATTCTTGCATGCAAACACAAAGTATTAGTTCATTTGGTTAAAAGGCATGCAAGCATGGAATAGTTCACCCAAAAATGATATGTCATCATTTCCACTTTCATGTCATTCTTATTTTCTTTCATGCAACACAAAAGGAGATGTTTAGCAGAATGCCACAGCAGTACAACAGCTCTGTTTAAGTAACAGTTTACTGATCATTTTCTCTTCTGCTGCCACGCTCAAATCTCAGTGTAACATTTTCCCAGCTGCATCACGATCCGTCACATGACACGCAAAAAACATGTCTTTTGCTATCAGGGACATCACACCTGGACAGTGCTGTGTCTAATGGCACCTTTTAATAAATTTAATTTAAGTGACTGAGAACATCTAAGTCACATGGAATACTTTTAGGATGCTTCGACGTGTTATTTTGTCATTTGTGGAGCGTGACTGTCTGTCCTCTTTCACTTTGACTGCATGGAAAAGAACATTGAGCCTAACATCTCCTTTTAGTTTTTCACAGAAGAAAAAGGTCATACAGTTTTGGTAAATAAATGACGACAGGTTTCATTTTTGCGTGAAATGCCCCTTAAACATTTAGCATGTTTAAATGCATAAGTGTGACACCACAGAAAATAAAAGATTTGTTCACAGTAAAAGCATTAAACACGTTGAGAAGGGCAGTGGCAGATACCGTCACCACTGTGTTTCAGTGCCACATTACAGTTAACACACACAGCTCGACCAAAAGGACAGAAACGTATCCCTTGAAAATCTACACATATATACTGTACTGTCTCGACTGAAAGTTTTAACCCAGCATTTACAAAATACCCTAAAGCATTCAGGAATGTTTCAGGGAAATATGACGAGTACATTTTCAAGAGAATTTGGCATGACGTGACCACACCAAACGAAACCTTAATTTCATACCATTTTCCACCCCTGTGTGAAACAAACACACAAACAGCAGCAAAGTGAGACAAGCCACTAAATGCAGGATAAAGACCAAACCAGAGATGTGTTCTCCTAAACATTTGAGTCAACAATGTGTTAACATGTTAATCTCGCTTTATAGAAATATATATTGCTGTCTAGAACTGCACGATTCTGGATTAACTGAGACTCATGATTTTTTTGCTTGTTTTGTTTTGTTTTAAATAGAGATCATGATTCTGAAGAGACAAACTGAACAAAATAATGTAATTTACCAAAGGTTCTGACAAAATGTTATTTGCTGCAGTCCATTTAAAATGTTTAAAAAGAAATCGGATTGAGTGAACGATTCAATGACTCACTCATAAAGACTTCCCTGGTTTCATCACTGGATGAATCAGCGTCTTTGAACGAGTCTCTTGAATGAATAATTCAATGACAAAAACATTTTTAACAGTCACTTGTCGCCACCTACTGGTGTTTCGACGTAATTGTTCAATTGTCATTTGAATCGGCAAGTTACTTTCTAAGGAGCCCCACACATGACATGCAAGGAAAAAAGTAAATAACATGATTTACTAATTCGTTCCCTTTATTTACTAAATATATATTTACTAAATATTTACTATTCCGATCCCTCGATTTCCTAAATCGTGTGGACGTTTTACCATTTCGATCCCTCAATTTGCTAAATCGCGCGGACGTTTTACTATTTCGATCCCTTGATTTGCTAAATCGTGTGGACGTTTTACCATTTCGATCCCTCGATTTGCTAAATCGCGCGAACGTTTTACTATTTCGATACCTCAATTTGCTAAATCGTGTGGACGTTTTACCATTTCGATCCCTCGATTTGCTAAATCATGTGGACGTTTTACCATTTCGATCCCTCGATTTGCTAAATCGTGCGGACTTTTTACTATTCTGATCCCTCGATTTGCTAAATCGTGTGGACGTTTTACTATTCCGATCCCTTGATTTGCTAAATCGTGCGGACTTTTTACTATTCCGATCCCTCGATTTGCTAAATCGTGTGGACGTTTTACTATTTCGATCCCTTGATTTGCTAAATCGTGCGGACTTTTTACTATTCCGATCCCTCGATTTGCTAAATCGTGTGGACGTTTTACCATTTCGATCCCTCGATTTGCTAAATCGTGTGGACGTTTTACCATTTCGATCCCTCAATTTGCTAAATCGCGCAGACGTTTTACTATTTCGATCCCTTGATTTGCTAAATCGTGTGGACGTTTTACCATTTCGATCCCTCGATTTGCTAAATCGCGCGAACGTTTTACTATTTCGATACCTCAATTTGCTAAATCGTGTGGACGTTTTACCATTTCGATCCCTCGATTTGCTAAATCATGTGGACGTTTTACCATTTCGATCCCTCGATTTGCTAAATCGTGCGGACTTTTTACTATTCCGATCCCTCGATTTGCTAAATCGTGTGGACGTTTTACTATTCCGATCCCTTGATTTGCTAAATCGTGCGGACGTTTTACTATTTCGATCCCTTGATTTGCTAAATCGTGCGGACTTTTTACTATTCCGATCCCTCGATTTGCTAAATCGTGTGGACGTTTTTTCCATTTCGATCCCTCGATTTGCTAAATCGTGCGGAAGTTTTACTATTTCGATCCCTTGATTTGCTAAATTGTGCGGACGTTTTACTATTCCGATCCCTCGATTTGCTAAATCGTGCTGACGTTTTACCATTTCGATCTCTCGATTTGCTAAATCGTGTGGACGTTTTACCATTTCGATCCCTCGATTTGCTAAATCGTGCTGACGTTTTACCATTTCGATCCCTCGATTTGTTAAATCGTGTGCACGATTTAGCTTACAATTTTTTTTCCTGCATGTCATGTGCAGGGCTCTGTAACTTTCAAATAGTGATTTGCTTTATTTTGATCGCTACTATAGACATCAGTGTTAATATTCAGACTATAAACTTTTATCCCAGTACTTCTGTCATAATATGAATTAGTGTAAGACAGAAATAACAAAACTGTGTGGTTGAGAAGACTGTTTGTGAAGCTGTTTACTCTCTCTGGATCAGCGGCAGCACCAACGCAGATCTGAATGTTCCAGTGAGATTTTGTCAAAGGTTTAATAGACAAAGGCAAATCGGTGAGATTGCGTGGGTGTTTGAATCGAGATTGTGATCTTTTAACGGTTAATCGTGCAGCTCTACTGTCAGTATACTGGATCTTTTAGGACTATGAAGGTTTTTAATGAAGATCAGACAGACCTGCTCTCTCTCTGGTCTGATTTATACTCAATCGCGATCAGCAGGAGTTTCAGCTTCACATAGCAGAGTCTGCAGAGAAATAAAAGGCAAATTAAAAATAAATTATCTTATATATTGTCTATATATTATCTCTTTACAAGGATCAAACCAGCAACTTTACAGCCAAAATATGTAGAAACATATCCAGCTAAATCAAGTAGGAACTTGCCAAAGGTTTGAACATACTTGACTGAATTTGTTTCTCATGATCATAAACTTAAACCTTCTGCATAAATGCAGTTTTGTAGACAAACATCTGTGACATTTGAATTTCTTTGCAAAAAAAAATTTTGTCAAAGGGTGACAACTTTAAAGAAGCTCAAATATAAATGTTTATATTTCACTAGATCATTCTCATACTTCCATTTGTATATTTTTGATGACTTTACTATTATAATAAGGTGGAAAAGTAATATTCATAACCGCACACATCATACTTACTCACAAACCGTGGGGAAGGATAAACCCACGAAGGCACTGGACAGATACTCCGTGTACATCTCATTGGCTACTCCCTCTAGATAATACTTCTGCCATGTGTCTTCTTCAATCTAAGCAGAAGAAAGTTGTGAGTTCATACTCAGTGTTTAAAAGGTGACATGGTTCGCTCCAGCTGCCCACATGCGGACTGACCTTGATGTAGGATCTCATGGAGAAGAGGTTGGCCAGCATGGTGGAGAGACCTTGCGCCAGGCAGCTCTGGGCGATGAAGCCCAACTTCAGCTCAGCGAGGCAGATGGCGTCATCACCTTCCTTCCAGTTCCAGCTCGGGATGTTGAGAAGATGAGCCTGGAAAAGACGAGGACAGAAAGAACACGCGTTAAAGAGGAGCTACTGTGTGTAATGCTGCTGTTTGAGCATGAAACGCCTCCATTGTAGTTTTCTTCACAATATTCCTCATTTAAATAATTCATTTAAATCGTGCAAAATATGGATTCTGTACTCTTTAGAGAATATCCTGCATCTAGGAATTACAAAGTGACGTCAAGTGTGATGGAGTATTTGTGTAAAAGCAGAAAGAGAAACTCTCACCTTATTGTGGTACTGCAGCATCTGTGTAATAATGCGGATCTTTGGATGGTAGTTTTTAATGGATATCACCCTAGAAAAACACACACACTTCAAATCAAGTCCCTTCTGAAATACATCAAAAGTTGTTGACAAACTTATTATTAAGGAGGTTTAAAGTAAGTCACCTCATAATATTGGACGCATCTTCTGCATCAGGATCTGCACAGTATTTGTTGGCTAAGATCAGACAGGCATCGGCCGACTCAATCTATGAGAAAACAGATTTAAAACAGATCTAATATAAAAAAGTGAATAAACTTAATTAATAAATTGGTCGAAATTGGCAGGATTCCCATATTTTTGCATGGGCTCATTTGTTTGTGATTACTGCATAAATATTCAAATCATTCAGACCAATTAAGTCAAGACTGTGCATCGCAATTTCAGAATAAAAGTTTAAACCCTCGATCTGAGTTTGCATGTTTTGATGTCCACATATTCTTGTTCAAGAAATTACAGTCTGTAGCATTTCTATCATACAGAAGTGGCCAAATATTAAAGATTAAGTAAACATTTGAATCGTTTGACCAACATTAAACAAGGATTTGATCTGCTGTAATGACACCAGGCCGCTGGCGCCCTCTGCAGGCATGTGTTATAATACATAATGTACATAAGATGATTGTTTATATTATGTTATGATTACTTGCTTTTGATATTTTATTTGAACCAAATATTATTGCCTCATTGTTATTATATGAATTTTAAGTCATTTTAAAGGCTTAGGTCTATTTTTATTATCACAAAAAAATATCAGATTACTCGATTAATTGTCAAAATAATTTACTGATTACTCGATTAACAAAATAATCATTAGTGAGAGCCCAAGTTACTTGTAGTTAGTAGAATGTCTAAAGATTACTACTAAATAAAGTGTTACCCAATTGTTTAAAAATTCTTGATATTTCCAGGTTTTCTATGACTATGAAAACCCTGCGTTTGCCAGACTCGTACCTTCACTCGAGCGAGATCATGAGGGTTGAGAACGGATCCTTGGTAAAACTCCACCTGTGTGAAGTGTCTCTTGAATAAGGCTTCCAGCTCAAGATTAGGGGAAATACTGAAAACACACACAACATCACGGTGAGACCAAGACATCGGCCCGCAGCACCGCCAGCAGGTCAACTACTCCATTCAATTACTTACTTATGGAGAAAAACTATTTCTACATTGACATCATCCCTGTCCTTGTGTAGGAAGTCTTTAAGGAAGTTGGAGACGCTCTCCAGTGTGATGTGACCGCAGACGACGATATGCCTGAGAAATGAGTTATCATGAGAAAGAGTTCAAGACGTTACAGGAACTACTAGAAAACAAGCCCAGACCACGAGGAACCACGTCTGTGATATCACGAGTTTAACAACATTCAGCCTTAAATACAGAGAAAATCAGACGCCATCATGTGAAATAAAAAATCACTTCTCAGACTCTTAAAAATAGACTAAAAACCTGAATGTAATCTGAAGTGATGAAGACCAGCATTACTAGTGTATTTTTCCCCTGAGGAGAAAGTCTCTGCATTTTAAATGCTTATATTGAAAATTTAAACCAAATAGCAATAAATAGACAATATAGACTAAAACCTAAAAACTTAATTTCATGGGGAATTTAAAGCCAAAAGCATCCGAACCATTTAACAAGCAAGAATAAGAATCTTTATTGAAAGTCTGAAAAGGATAATCAATCAAAATGATTAATGATAATCAATTCTACATTTAAGCAAGTATATATTTATATATAATCTGTTTTGGATGGCATTAAATTAACCACTGACACACAAACCATTGCACTGTGATTGTACATATACTGTGAAAAATGTGCATAATTGTGACACCTTGTAAAATGGCTTATTAAATTGATTTAATTATTAATTTACTGAAAAAGCTCATTTTAAAGATATTTAATAAATATTTGGGACATGCTGTTGACATTATCCCTTAACTGAGAATATATATATACACTAATGTTCAAAAGTGTGGGGTCAGTGAGACTTTTTAATGTTTATGAAGTCTCTTCTGATCACCAGGACTGTGTTTATTTGATCAAAAATACAGTAAAAATTGTGAAATATTATTCTAATGTAAATCAGCTGTTTTCTATGTGAATATATAGTAAAGTGTAATTTATTCCTGTGATCAAATCTGAATTTTCAGCATCATTACTCCAGTCTTCAGTGTCACATGATCCTTCAGAAATCATTCTAATATGATGATTTGCTGCTCAAGAAACATTTATGATTATTATCGATGTTGAAAACAGTTTTTATTACTTTTTGCAGGATTCTTTGATTAATAGAAAGTTCAAAAGAAATCTTTTGCTTCATTGTTAATGTCTTCACTGTCAGTTTTGATCAATTTCATGTGTCCTTGCTGAATAAAAGTATTACTTTCTTTCCAAAGAACGTTTGAACAGTAGTGTATATAAAGGCAAATGGGTTTGTTTTGAATCTCCAAAGCAAATGTGCAGTTCAGAAGTTCTGGATTCAGGAAGTATAGCCAAACAGACGACACAAAACACTGCCCAAGTGTCACAAGTAGCACAGATTAGCAAGCGATGGGCGACTCACAGAACGCGACAAGCAATGAGATGATTTGTGCCATCTGAGCCCAGACCCTCAGTCACTATGTCATTATACTATTTCCTGTGGAGAAGCAGCTCTGACATCACAGGAAGGACTACAGCCACTTCCTCTGAGGTAAGAGTCGGAGCTCCTCCAAACCCTGCGGAATGAGAACCTTTTCATTAGAGGTTCGTCGGCTTCACTCCTTTGACTTACTTTCTTCCTCGGGTCGAGTTATAACTCCCTCCATATTTCTTCCGATTAAGGATGAGAGCAGCGATTTCAGGCACGTAGCGAGCAAACATTGCCTACATGCATGGGACAGAGAGAGAGACGGGCATGCAGACGGGCAGACTGCACCGAGCCAGCGCAGCCCAGCCCGCGGTACTTACTTTCTCCCATTTACTGCACTATAGGAACCACCATATTTCTTGCGGTTTCCTATTAACTCTATGATTTCAGGAACGTAGCTGGCAAACATGGCCTGGAGGAGGAGACAGGAGACAAAGGACAATAGAAGTCTGCCAATGCTTCTACTTTCAGTAGAAGAGAGTTCTCATATCAGAAATAAGAGCCTTAAAGGGACAGTTCCACCCAAAATGAGAGTTCGGTCATCGTGCACTCGCCCTCGTGTCAGTCCAAACCCATGTGACTTTCTTTATTCTGTGACAAAAGGTGCATTTATCAAGAGAACCCAGAGTCTCATTGGCATATAATGAAAATGAATGGAGCTCAAGCTTCAAAATGACAAAAAAAGCTATAAATATATAAATCACAAAAGAGTTGTGATTTATATATTTTAAGTTGCTAAAAAAAAAAACTGTAAAAAAACTAAACAAATATAAACAATAAAATACAGTTTTCCATTGAAACAGTAATATACTGTAAAAACAATGCATTCTGGGTAATATTATTTGTCGTTTTCAAGAAAGTAACCTATAGGCTACTTTCTCGAAAATGACAAATATTACCCAGAATGCCCTGTTTTTACAGTATATTACTTCTGTATTTTACAATGCATTCTGGGTAATATTATTTGTCATTTTGGAGAAAGTAGCCTATAGGCCTCTTTTCTTAAAATAACAAATATATTCATTGTTTTACAGTATATTACTGTTTCAATGGAAAACTGTATTTTATTGTGTAAATTTGTGTTGTTTTTTAGTTATTTTTTTAAATGTAACAGGGAACATTCTGAGAACGTTCTCTCAAAGTTACGTACAAACGTTCTTCCAGTGATGTTACTAGAACATTCGCTCAAAGTTATCTGGTCTTTAATGTTCTCAAAACGTTAGCACAAAAATGTTATTTACACGTTTATGGAGATTTTTTCCCTAAATTGTTGTAGTTGGACACATTTTTTCAAATGTTACAAGAGAACATTCAAAAGTAACATTATAATGTTTGAAGAATGATAAAACAGAATGTTCTCTTAACATTCACATAACCAAGAAAAAACACGTTTAAAACATTTAAAAAACTGGACGTTCAGAATTAGTGTTTTCACAACTTAATTTTTGTTAGCTGGGTGTCTGAAGAACAAGACTTACTTTGGACCCCATTCACTTTCATTGTATGCCAAGATGTTCCTCTGAAACGTGCCTTTTGTGCTCCACAGAAGAAGGAAACATCACGAGGGTGAGTAAACGATGACAGTTATCATTTTTGCATGAACTATCCCTTTAAGAGTTCAATATTGGAGCTGTCACTTTAAAACTCCAGACAGATTGAATAACAGTGAGATGTCAGAATGCTTGAGTACATGCATTGCCGAGAATTTAGAGGTTGGAAGGTTAAAAGTAAAAGCATTCTGTTTGACAAATATCCCTGTTTTAAGAGATATCGGTGTTGAAAAGAAAAAAGCCACAGATGAGATTCGATCTGCCGTTTTAAGAGGGAAAACAGTGATGCAAAGGAGGAAACCTCTAGAGCCATGTTTAGTCCAAACAAACTCTCACGCCGGACGGATATGAACACGACCGTCAGATCAAACTACTGCAGATCGCTAAAATTATTAATATTACATGTTCATTTTAATATATTTACAAAATAGTATCATTTTATTGATATAAATATAATCATTTTACAGTGTTTACAAATGTAAAATTATTTTATAAATGTCTAATATATTTGTTTATTTACAAATTATATGTTATATAAAGTAAATAATATTAATAAATAATAATATAAATATATAATATGCATATTAATAGTATCAAAATAATATTTTAATATGAATATTTTAAGTTATTTTTATGAAAAAAGACTTTCAGTGTACTTCATGTTTTTATGTAGAAAATATAAAATCATTATAGTACATACTACAGTTAATAGAAGAATTACAGTTTTTATGAAAATTATTAATATTAAATTAATGTTAATTTTAATATATTTACATTTTACAAATTTACAAATTATATTTTATATAAAATAAATAATATTCATAAATAATAATATACATATTAATAGTTCAAAATTGTACTATTAATATTTTACTAAGTTATTTATATGAAAAAAGACAGTATGACAATAAGTTTGTCTTAAAACTACATGTTTTTATGTAGAAAATCTGTTTTTTTAAACTTTACGGAAAAAGTATTACTATTAAAATCAATGTTAATTATTAATATTACATTCATATTAATAATTCATTTTTAAGTGTTATTTTAAAATTCACATTCTGTTCATTTATTTATAGGAAATAATCATTATTGGTCTTTAAACTTTCTAATAAGCAGTGAATTGTCTTTCAAAATCAGATGATATTTTGTTTTACAGCGACTTAATCCTTATTAATGATTTTTAAATGATCGCTGCACTAATGTGTCCTTAATGTGTTTTTGAATGTAGAAACCGTGTATGTTGACATCATGACGGTGTGTCGTATCACATCTCCTCATAGAGTTTGTTGGAGTCTGGGTGGGGTAAATTGGGTCGGGTCTTCTAAAACCGCAGTCAATCTACAAACAGAATCACTTTGTACTCCCTAATGATGGTTCCACTTCTAACATCAATCAACAGAGTTAACAATAGCAGTTTAAATACAGATAATAAATGCTTAAGAACCAAAAACACGCAATGCAGTACAAGCAGAAACACATGAAGATCTTTCCATCAGGACGAGCAGAAGCTGGGAACGTTCGGATGGGGATCGGAGCAAAATGAAGGGTTTGTTTTCCAGCTCTGGTTGTCAAGGATACAATGATTAAGGACCTGATAATTGGAGGCAGAAATGCAGGCTGCGGGAGAATAATTATGGGATTTCTTCTATTGATTTAGATGGTTTTACCAATCCTCCGAGAATGAAGAAGACCATGAAAAGGCGGCCGAGGGTTGTTTTAGCACAAACATCTCCATAACCCACTGTGGACATGGTGACCATGAGCAGGTACACACACTCCCAGTACGTCAGAGGTTGGGAATTTTGGAAGCTTTCCCAAGGATCCCCTGAGTTTTCCACCTGAAAACATACCGACAGCCGAAACGTGAGGAAATGAGTTTCAGTTCCACCTGAACAGATGTCAACATGAAATCAAAACAACTTTCTCGATACACGTTCCACGTCTAACTGTGAGCGATTCCTCAACGCACATTATTCTAAACAAGAAAAAGGTCGTAATCTTTCATCCGGTCAATACTTGATGACTTACCAAATGTATGAAGCCCGCCGCCGTCAGCCATGTGCTGATGAAGATTGAGCACAAATTCACCAACTTTATGGAGTTGCTACAAAAACAAATTTCACAAACACTCTCATCAGCTCACAAATGATAATCAACAATACTATGGTTGTGTCCTAAATGATGCACGATACACTATGTAGTGAGGTTATTTTGTCATTCATCATCAGAGTTCACGACATTCCACACTTTATTCAGTGCATCATCATTTAAAGTGCAGTACACACTACAGCGTACTACAAACAGCACTGAATAGTGCATGAGTACATGAACTGGTACGCAAATTATACGTCACTTTAAGTTTTAAGCAACAGCCTAGAACAGAAATGACCCTGATAATGAAATATTCTGCTGTGTCCATAAACTGAAGCTCTTTGTAAAATACTGGCCAATTTTAGTGCAAAAATCAATCGGGATGGTTTTGGCTCGGTCTGTTCAGTAGATCTGACCTCTGTGTGAGATTATTCATTCTGATGCACAATAAGCTCTCCTGGACATCTGTGCTAAAGCTTCAGATCTAAGCTGCAGGGAGACCGGGACAAAACAATTAAATAAATAAATAATAATAATAAAAAAAAATATATATATATAATTAATAAAATAAAAAAATATATAATACACTGTAAGAAAAAAAAACAAAAAAAACCCCAAAGAAGATAGTGATAATTTTCTGCCAGGATATTTTCTGTTAAGTTTCCTTTAACTCTAAAACACAATGCAGTGAATGCAGAACGCAAAATATAGGAAAAACACGAATCATAATAATAAAGACTAAACTACAGTTACAGTATTTGTTGTCCATTTCAGTTTAGCATCTGTGAATTTACACTTTCATTCTGTAATGTCACGTTTTGAAAAGAAAACAACATTTTGAGAAGAAAAGCAAATCTGGAACAGAAACTGTGAATATACCCTTTAAAAAATAAAATGAGGGATATTATTGTTAACTAAAATATTAAAAACATTTCTGTACATTAAAATAAAGCTTAAATAAAATTAAAATATATAAATATTAGAAATGTTGTCTTTGCAATAAACCGAAATAAGTTGAAGCACTACAACTTTTAACTGGAAATACATAAAAACTGAAATGAAAATAATTAAATCTAAATTGCAATATTTATAAAAAAAAAAAAAAAAAAAAAAACAGCACATAATGAAATTACAACAAAATAAAGTAAAATTAGCATGAAATCTAAAAAGAAGGCTAATTCAAAATATTATCAATAAAACAAAATAACACACTTTAAGTAAATGTCTCTAGATGATTTAATGTCAGATCAGATCAAAGTTTTTCATTTATGATGAAGGATAAGGTCAAACACGCAGGTGAAGCGGTTCATTGGTCACATGCTGCAGGATGAAGAGATTCTTACCTTGTTTTTAAGATATTTAAAAACTGTAATATTTCTGAAAACTGGATCAGCCTCAAGGCTCTCAAGAACCTCAATCCTGCATGAAAGAGCAGAAGCGAGTTAGAAACATGAAGAACACTGACGCACAAAACATCACAGCACACATTAAACATCAGATCGCACCTTTGAACCGTTCATCCATGTTTAACGGTTTCATGAACACAACTAACAGAGCAAAAGACTGAACGCAGCTACAGAAAAACCCCTCAAAGAGCATCAAAATATCTGCGTCTGAAAGAGCCGCTCCACTGGACTCGACACATCTGGACTCTCGACTGACAGTCGGCTCAACATCTGCGGGCAACATTCATGACGTAAACGCCTAAATTTGGGTTTCAGAAGCTTTAAAGCAACAACAGCGACCAAACTGAGAGAGAAACACGTGACTTCAGTGAGGTGACCTTGATTATTACGAACACACACACACACGACAGATTCACACACTTCATCTGATTTCTCTGTGTTTAGCATCATATAGTCCACTGTAAAACACAAGGACTGTGTTCTCAATATCATACTAGCACTCTTCTGCAGAGACACCTATAGTATGTATATATGCACATTTTTTGTAAACATGAAACGTGTAGAATACAACAAATGCACAAATACTGTATCCCACAATGCAATGCACTTGACTTGACCTTCCATGTACAGTGTGACGCATGATAAACACATGATGTTTTTGACAAAACTCAAGAAAAAGGTTTATTCTTATGTGGAATAACGATTATAATCCCAATGATTAAAAGGTTAAAATGATTTTGCAAGTCTTCCAAAAGATAAGCTCATAAGCTACGATTAAACACACATGAGCTAAAAACACTGATTCTGGACAAAACAGGTCAGAGAAATGGAAAATATTAATAATAATAAAGTAAAAATTCATGCATTAACAGATTATTTTAGATTAATCAATAAAAACTTGTTCATAGGATGCAGAAATAAAATTATTATAAATATTGACGAATGCAGTATTGAATAAATAAATGAGTGTTTTAAACTGATTTTCACCACAATCACACAAAATACTGTTGACTAAATATTTCGGACATCAGACATTTTGTTTTTCGAATGTTGCTCACTACTAACGAGGGAAATTATCTTACAATCCCAAACTATTTGACATTTAAGATGTCATAAAAACATTAAAAAATATGAATATAAAACGTGAATTGCATGAAATAAAAAAACATGTCGGTATAAAAACTGACTTCAATATTGCCAGATTTTATGAATATCTTTATAAATACCCAATAAAAAGTACTTTCCCAGCTGTGAAACCTTATAAAAGAGGAATAAAATAAAAGGAAATCTTCCTCCTGTCTGTCACTGTAATGACGTTATAAATGTGAAGTTTTTGTCATCATCTTAAATTCAATGATATATTCAACAGTCTATCGATCATCTGATTATTTCAATTCTAATCTGTTTTATTTGTCTCGTGTCTCAAGAATCAGAGGAAACATCTGAAGCTGATTATCGCTGCTCCGTGTTCTTCCATCAATCCGCCGGGATCAGTTCTTACCCCAGTAGGAGACGGCGTGGAAGCAGGAGGACAGCGTGTGCTGGCAGCTGTGGCTCTCCTCTCTCTCGGCGCCGTGGATCATCTTCACGCGGTAGCCGTTGTGAAAGAGTTCGCCGCAGGACTTCTTGCGTCGCCGCGTGTTCTGCAGCGTCTCTGTGCGCGTGGCCCCGTCAGGGCTCCGGTACACCAACATCTTGGTCGGGATCATGACGCCTGATGAAAATGATCAAAGCTGCAGCGGTGTCATGGCAGGGAAGAAGCTCCGGCTCAATCCGAGGAAGTGAACGCTCCGTGAGACGCTCTCAGAAGAAGGGTGGTCTGAACGCACGCAAGCCCACCGGAGAAAACTGCATCCCAGTTGTGATCATGTAGTCATGTAGTGAAAGCTTAGAACAAGCCTTTTTCATCAGGATATTACAGTATAAGCTCCTTTAGCAATCGCCCTGGGACACCAGACAGAATCCTGTTCATCTGCTGCACCATCATCATCATCATCATCATCATCATCAATACAGCCTCTCTGACTGACAGCAGTGCAGCACTGAACTCTGATCCTATAATCATCAATAATCACTGCTGCAGAACACAAGATCTTCTGAAGATCATCTGATACAGTGTAACAGTTTCTTGAGTGGCTTTCAGAATGTTGCTGTGCAGTTGCTAAGCAACCGTTCCACACGGAACCAATGACTTTGATGTGTAAAAACAAACAAAAGTTCCTCAATGACTTTTAAACCGTCACTGAACAGAACGAGACTGTTCTGGACACACTCCACACACACACACACACACACACACACACATGTAGCAACAAAAGGACATTAATTTACTGAAAGCTGAATAATAACTCTAAAGCTGGATGATGTGACCCCGTGACCTCCTGTTCCCTATAGGAGGATTAACAGCCGCGGACATGAAGAACATAAGCTGCGCTCTGACCGAGACGTTCATGAGGGACGTGAAGCATTAAAGCAGTGTTTCTCTGCTCATACACACACATACAGGCCTCTCCTCACATCACAGTATTTCTGCTCTGAGCCGATATTACCAGCAGAGGGCAGCACTTATACTACATTTACTTGATCAAAAATACAGTAAAAATTGTGAAAATATTATTCCAATGTAAATCAGCTGTTTTCTATGTGAATATATAGTAAAGTGTAATTTATTCCTGTGATCAAAGCTGAATTTTCAGCATCATTACTCCAGTCTTCAGTGTCACATGATCCTTCAGAAATCATTCTAATATGATGATTTGATGCTCAAGAAACATTTATGATTATTATCAGTGTTGAAAACATAGTGATTGCTCATCTGTTAATGAAACGCTCTGTTTCTTATTCCTGCTATAGTTTTATGATCATCTGGAGGTTGTTTAGATGTAGTCACACATGAACTCAAACATGACGCTGTGCATGAGAAAAACAATCAGCGATTTTAAACAACAGGAGGATTTCTAGAGAATGTCATTTTAATTCCCAGCATGCCAGAGATCTCAAATCCCAGCGACCTGCGGAATAAGCTGATTTGGTGGAACGGATGGTGATTGTGTGTGTACCATAGATACAGATTCAGGGTAATACGTATAATGTCCAGCAGGTGGCGGCAGAGCCCTTCATCTAATGATATCTTCCGCTGCGGTTCAGATTTCTGTCACCCTCTGCTCATAATCTGATGAAATGATCGGGTATTAAAGGTAAAGTGGCAGTAATGGGAGAGAGTGTGAAGTGTTTTACCCAGCCAGCTCCGGTTCAGATACACGGACACAAACACGGGCGGAACGGTGAAGAAATCCACCACTGAATTCACCTCCAGCCAGAACCACAGCTTATCATTGGCTGCAATGAACTGTGGGAGAAGAAACGAAAGAAAACATGCATGTTACTAAACAAATACATGTAAATAAACCAGTTGTTATTGTCAACTAAATCTAAAAGTTCAGTAACCGAAAATAAGAATATTACATAAATTACAAAGAATTTAACTAAATTAAAATGAAAACAAAAGATAATTCAAGATATTAATAAACACTAAAATAGTATATAAATAATGCTAAAATAACATTGAATGTTATTCAACAAATACTGTAAATAAACCAGTTTTTATTGTTAACTAAAACTGTACAAAAATCGATAATTGAAATAAAGCTGAAATAAAATAAAATAAGAATATTAGATAGAAAACTTAAACTGATCTAACTTTAATAAATAAGTTTCAGTACTGAAATTACAAAAAAAAAAAATATTAAAGAATTATTTAAAAAAAAAAAGACAAAATCACAAAACAAAAAATTTAAACTATAAAAATAAAAGTACTATATATAACAATCTTACACGCAGTCCAAAGTACAACAAGAAGAAGACGTTGAAGGCCATGTCGATCTGCAGCGTGAAGTCCTTGTCGAAGTGCTGACAGGATTCGATGGGGCTGTGAAACAGAAACACTGACCTCAGTTCACTTTAATGAAGGAAGTCATCTCACATTAATTAACCTGACGGTGGGGATTCATCATTAGTGGCACTAGATAAATACATTAAAAGGTTGAATCTGTAAAATTGGCATTGAGCATTATTTCATTAAAGCACGATGATCGATCAACACATTTTACATATAATGATTCTCAGCTCTCACTGCGCCTTTAACAGCAGAAATCTATTCAGTAATATTATTAATTATTAAAGCAATCATATTATGACTTTAATGTGCGCTATTATGATACATACTGTGGGTCAATATTTCAAATCCCCTAAAGGCAACTGTTGCTTCAAATGTTGCTTTAATAATGTTTGGCACATGTATATTACTGAATGATTTTCATGTGTTTCTGATGGCAGGTAGATGAAAAAGTCGTATCTAAAATTGCTTCTGGTTTCTACATGATAATGTTCTGATGAGCAGACGCTCAGAACAGATCGAATCAAAGCCGTTTCACTTGGTAAATTAGATCCCGTGTTTTAATTCAGTCAGAAGCAAACAAGTGTGTGTGGACAGAGATGAAGAGCAAACAGAAGCAGGTGTTCTAGAAGGATCTGAGCCTCAGAGTTTGTGTGTTTGAGGCCTGACTCAGTGCTTGTCAAGGATCAGAGCAGTGGCTTTTTCCGCTCATTTGCACATCACATCAATGACATCATGCCACCGTGTGGGTCAATTAACCTGGACTAACCCATCAGAAGCCTAAATTAGGAAAATGAAGAGGGAAACGTGCAAAAAATAAAGCTATCAGTCATATTGTTATGAGTATAATATCATGCATATAATAATATAGGCTAATATCATTTACGTTGCACTGTTGCTTGCTACGCTATTACACATAAAGCAACAATATTCCTTTTTCTGTCCAACTAGTTGATGTAACCAGATTTTGTAAAACAGTTTTAAACACATGTAATATCACTCACTTTATTAAAGTTTTTACTGTAGAATTGTGCAGTTTTGGGGGATTTATGTTTTTCTTTTATTTGCCTCAATTTGTAATCATTTATGTATAAATGTACAAAATGTATAAATATATACAATTATATAAAAAAATCACTTTAAAGAATATCTACATTTCTCAGTTTCATTCATGGCAATAACATGAAAAATGTGCCTTGATCCAGTGGATGATTACAATCGTCTAATGGAAAACAAACACTTTTAAAATTAAAATAACATGAATTTTCAACTACAGCCACTAGATGGCAGCAGAGGATTTTAAGAGGATTTTTCATTTAGATTTATGTTTAGATATTATAAAATCATTATTATAGCAACAATTTAACATTTTAAGGTTTTTTTTCTGAAGTATTCTATAATAATGTTACAGTCGAACCTGAACATAGTGTTATACATTTTGTTATATGTTTGTATATGTGTGTGTTTTCATTTCTTCTCCTTTGTGGATGTGTAAAGGTGTCACTCCATTTCTGAATGTGTTCTGCATTGTAGTTTGTTTTTATTATTTTGATAATTTATGTAACGGGGGGTGGGTGGCAAAAGAGGCGGTTTGCCCAGGGCACCATACGAGCGAGAAGCGCCACTGGATCAGAGAACTGTAATCATGTCCTCAGGAGTCTGAGCGCGCTCACTGGCTCTGCTCACATCCGTGTCTCTGTGTCCATCACTCACGAGAGCTGGTGGAATCCCACACAGACATGTAAAGGACACAATTCACCCAAACATCAAAAGAATCATCTATATCATCTATATCATGAAATGGAAGATGCACTGGTCTTTTCTTCTCTATTGTGTCGTATATCTGAGTGAAACGCTTCTCAAACAAGAACAAATGTAGGGCGGGGCTTGATTTTGTCTGTGGGGAATTGATTGGATGGTTGTGGTTTGCTATTGGTGGATCTCATGTGAGTGACAGGTTGCCCCGCCCTCGTCATCAGAGAAGAGAAGAGATGCTGCAAGAGGGAGGAGAAGATATTCTGATTCAAGATTACCAGGAACATGAATTTAAAACAATAATGATAAATTATTTAGAATAAACACTGCAATATTCTATTTTTTTATTGAAGTATAAATACTTGAATTAAATAATTTTTACAAATTACTATAAGAATGAGATTTTTTTGCATTACATTAATGAGAGCTTTGGGGAGAAAAGTCATGAAAATAAATGGCATAATTTCAATTCCATTACATATATATATATATATAAATACTCTCAATTTTTCTTTCTTTAGGGTTTGGTGTGGGATTCAGGTTTCAGAGACTGACACAATTACAGGAAGCAGTTCAGAGATCAGAGCGTTTATGACTGCGTTCAGGTGGATCAGGTGTGACTCTGGTGTCAGCGAATGAACGCTCCTGTACAAAGGCTGTGATCATCAAAGGACCTAAGAGAGAACAGCGAGCTGTGAAACTCTCAACCTGAAGACGTTTCAGAACAGCTGCAGGACAGAGAAACGCAACTCTATCCATCTCTGTTTGCTCGGTTCTGTTCCAGCGGGTCAGAGAGACGCACCCAGCTCTCGGTGACAGGACTGAACTGAAACTGAACCCCGGCTGTAATTAAGAGACGTTTAACGTAAGTAATACTTCACAGGAGTCTCGGGTCACATGGAGCTTTACATACAGCAGACGTGAACAACAGTGAGGAGCAGTTCACAACTCAACTCAACTCAACTGGCCACACACGGGAATTGGAATTGGTCCACATTCCTCATTCACACACAATCATCAGTGATATTCACACGACCTTGATGAACTCCGGATAGTTTGTGGAACGTGTTTGGGTCTCGCTTCTTGCAGGAACAACATTGTTAGAGATTTAAGGCCACAGAGAAGCAGAATGACACTCTGAACCTGCTGTTCATCTGACAAATGAAATCCCTCTTTATTCTAATGCAGTTTGAGCAGGCGGTCTAACGCCGTCCCCCGGCCCTGACCTGATGCCCCGCTCCAGGTTTATAGTGCTCAGGACAATTACACTCCGCTAGCCAGAGCACAAAGTCTCAAATGAAATTGCTAAATCCCCCATGATGCACTAATGAGGAAGAGGATAAGGCTCACTTCCTGTGTTAACAGGTCTGTTTTCAGCAGGACAGCATGTGTGTGTTTCTAATGCTGAATAGGACGTGCCGTTCAGATACGGAAGATCGGAAAGATTAAAACACAAAGGATCAGGGCATAACTTACTGAAACTGCACACACTGATTCTGATATTTGACACTGAAAATGAACATTCCTGCATAAGGCTGGGTATTGACACAATTTTCACGATTCAATTCGATTTCTATTCACATGCTTTCGATTCGATATCGATTATTTTGGATGTAGTATATCAAGCTGTTTTATTGACGTCTTTCCGAGGTTGAAACACTGATTGAGCTATTACACGAGACATGATACGGGTTTCAGTAAGTTGTACTGTATCTTTTAACATACCTTCAGATGTTTATTCATGTATATTTCACGCTGTAACTGGGATTAAAGCAGAGGAGAGGATGTTCACATGTGCTCCGTGCTGCCACTTCTCTTTAACTGAGACGCTAAAGTGATCTGTCACGCCACATTTAACAGCGCCAAAACGGTATTTAATTTTTGAATCTCATAATAAGATGGACGTCATTTGAAATCTGAGACTTTGCTCCATATCAAAAGTAACAAAGCACAGAGATTATTGTGATTATTGCTACATGTTCTGTTCATTCATCAAATGAAAACAGACTAGACTAATCGATTCTTGGGATTTAAGAATCGATATCAGTTTGTAAAAATGAGAATCGATTAAAATCGAGAAATCGATATTGTTTACCCAGCCCTATTCCTGCATGTGTCAGACGGTTTTATAATGTTCAAGATGCATTACACAGAGAAAACACAAACTACACAGAGCCGGGATCGATGTAAGTCTATCTGACACAATGTCATTTCATATGTGTATTTAACTGAAGAGATGCAATTAGGTTAATTTGGTTTCCTTATCATTTACACACTCTCATCTCTTTCCAAACCTGTCAACGACACCAAAAGTAATTGGTTCTCGTGTGTCTTGTGACCAATCGCAGCACGGCAAGTGGAATGAGATTCGAGAGCTCAGATTTTCAGCAAATAATAATTTAAATATCTGGTTTATTTGACAAATAAACTACTTTTATAATACTTCTGTGGTGCATTTTGGGAGCTTGACGGCATCTGTGCCGATTTACTTTCGGGGAATGGAAAAGAGCTCATTTTTGTGTTTAAAGTATTCGTGTCATGAGTTATGGTTGGACTGAAGCTCCAGATGATCTCTGACAGACGCACCTGCTGCTGTTAATGTAATGATGCTGTAATCTCAGTCTATTCAACAGGCTTGTCTCTCTCTTTCTCTCGACATCGAGCCTGTGGCATAAACAGGTTGTGTCAAACGCTCTTCACCTCTATGAGCTCACTGATGTGTGTAATGTTTGGATGACGTCAGTTTTAGTGTCTCCGTGACCCATGAAACGATGTATGTTCAGTGGTGATGGTCTAAACTCTCTCTCTCTCTGTTTCTATTCCTAAATCTGTCTGTCACACCCCAAGGGACGATTCCTTCCGCCCCAGTCCCCATCACTTATTCATACAGGCTCCATGATTAACCTTCTGAATAGAGAGAATGAATCACAAATGTTTATTCCAGTGTATTCTGCATTGTATATATATATATATATATATATATTATTTTGTCCTTATGACGGTTGGACTATAGTAGTAGTCGATACGACAGTCGATACGATACCTTGAAAAATATCGATATTCGATACCATTTTTGATACCGCAGTAAAAACTGGCATATATACCACCATACAGATAATTTGTTATTATCTCATCATTTTTTGATAATTTGAGTAATATTGCTGTAATAGATTACACAGAGAACAGGGAGGCTTTATTTGAACTGTTGAACTAAATTTACAAAAAAAGAGACAAGTAAACAGTCAGTAATAAAATAAGAACAATAGGGATGCACTATATCGGTATCGGTCGATATATGTTCATTTTTAATGTTATCGTTATCGGCACAATAAGAAAATTTGGCTGATATATTAAAGCCGATTAATAATGGATTATTTCCTTCAGTTGAGACACTTCAGATGCACACTGTCCACTATTATGGTTTTGAATTGCTTGAAATATGATTGAAATCACTTCAAAAAGTCTGTCATATATTATATATTAATATATTATATATAATATTATAATGAGAACATTATAATTGTGTGTTTGGGACATGGATTTTAATGGTGAGACTTGTTTTTGTAATCAGGCTCTCAAAAATTATATAAAAATTTTGATTTAGATTTATTGGCCAATATATCGGTTATCGGCTTCCAAATATAAAAAATTTTCTGTATCAGCCAAAATTTTCATATCAGTGCATCCATAAAGAACAAATTGCAAACAATAGCAGAAATAAAAACAATAGAATAAAGAGATATTAAATAAACACAGCTTTAAGTGTTTCAGTATATTCAGGTAAGAAATACTACCGAAATTAAAGTAATCAAATGTACAATAACACTGGATAGTCTTCATTGTAAAAATGCTTACAATTAAAGTTACAAAAGTTATTCAGTCAAAAGCGGTGAGTGATTTTCTCTCTCTTTTGTTCTGTGATAAACATGACCGACAGCTGCAGGTTTATTAGGCTGCTGTCACTTTAAGAGCTTGTGCACGGATCCAATATACTGATACACAACGTGTGATTTTTTTCAACTATTTACGTTCCAAAACTTACCGTATTTACCGGAATACTCGGCTGTTTAAGCGCAATAAGCCACAAAAAAGAGCTCAATGTGGTACTCACACGCTGTTTGAGAGGCAGCTTTATCTGAGCGCCACTGTTATAGATCAGTGCTTTTGGTGTGAGGGTGAATCCTGCGAGAATGACTAAAATCATGTGCCATACAAGCACTATTCATCCGGAGCGAATGAGACAAATGAGTGAGAAGAGGCAGGTGTGTGTTTACTACTGAGCCAATTTATTTACTCAAAAAAAAACATCTACTTGCATTTAAAAAGTGTAAATTTTTGAACTCTTTATCTTTGTACTGTATCTAATGAGATGCACAGTGATAAAACAGGAAATATACTCACTCAGAGGAGTCGATGAAGTAAATCACAAGAGCGCCGATGCTCAGAGCGAACACGAGCACCACCTGAAACACAAGACATGTGTGTTACTTTACATGAACCTCCATTACCAGTTTGTAAAAACAAAGAAACACTGTGCTTATAGTAGGGCTGTCCACCTTAACATGTTAGCACGTGATTAATTCAAAATCTTTTATGCGTTAAAACAATTTAACACAAATATCGTAAATAAATGACTGAAGCAGGCTAAACTGTGTCACAAAAACACCAAATAAATGCGTTAAACAAGATAAATGATGTATGCTTCATTTCACAATAAGTATGCGATTATTCTCGATTAATTGCACAAAAAGGGTGCGATTAAAAATGTAATCTATTGACAGCCCTAGTTTATAGTAATGCACTTACAATGCAAGTCTACAGGTAAGTCATTTTGGAGAAATGTTGTAGTTTTGTTCAAGCACTTATATTCAGTTTCAGTAACCATAGTTTAACTGTGGTATTTGTAGACAGAGTTACCCATGATTTTATTGATTTGCCTGGAGAAAACTACTTAAAATGCTGATTTTATGTGTGTGAGAGCGAGACTCCAGCTGAACTGGGACACGTCTTTCTCATTAGTCAGTATGTCCTGCTGGCAGAAACCCATTTTAATCTAAAGATCCTGATGAGATTTGGGCAGGAATTGGATGGTGTGTAAACATCAAGCCACAGAGGACAGGAAAACCCATTTAGCAACCATCAGAACGATCTTAAAAGGAACATCCAGCTTTAAAGGAACAGTTCAGACCAAATAAACGTTCTGTCATCATTCACTTCGCCATCATGTCCTTCCAAACCAGACTTACTTTTGTTTGTGGAGCATAAAGAGATGTTTAGTAGAATATTCACACTGTTCAAGCTCCAAAACAGACATAAAACACCATAAAAGTATCATAAAATGTCTTCTGAAGCCATATGACTTAATAGTAAATCATTTTGTTATGGAGGAAATGAAGTCACTCATGAGGGTGAGTAAATAATGACAGATTTCTGTGTGAACCATCCTTAAAAATCAAGCCCCTCAGAGCACAGGTCACAGTAAAGCGATCGTGAGCAACAGGTGTGTAGATCTGGAGGAAACGCCGCTGACCTGCTCTTCCTCTCGCTGTGTGTCTCTCATGCATTTTGAATGAGCAGGTAGATTATTTTCCATGAGGGGAAATGCCATTGTCTCTAAACCATTGAATCACTCATACTGAGAAAACACCTGCATGTATTTTTAATGGCCACTCACACACAGGAGCGTCCCGGTTCTGAGTCCAAGTCAAAACATCCCATCAAACGCCTGATTTTAGGACACCGAACCCAGACGCTCAGCAGGACCTGTAGTCTGATTCATGCGTGGTCATGCTCTGACACATCTGTTTCCATGGTTTCCATCAATTTGGCTTTGTTTGACCAGCAGAGGGAGCAACTGATGCTCACAAACAAAACAAACCAGCTTCCTCCACGTTCAGAAGCCCATGGACACAAATCTGACATGATTCAGATCCTCAAACAAGTCTATGTGACTCAATATGTGTCTTGATGTTGTTTTTGGGCTCTACTAGAGCAGGTTTTCCTGCTTGAATGTTGATTATTTTCCTCATATTCTCCATTGTTCAGCTCCTCTCTTCCCAGTCTGTCAGTAACGCACTGTTTACTTCCTGTCTCTATGAAGCCCCTCCTTCTGAAAAGCACAATGTGCTCTGATTGGTCGGCTGGAGCAGTGTGTTGTGATTGGTGTTTGGGAAATGTCCCGCCCCTTGCCATAACCGGCAGTTTCAACACACTACTAACTAACTCAACCAGGCCCCGCCCCTTTATTCTGCGTATAAATTATTTAAATGAGGAATATTGTGAAGAAAACTTTTCAGTTTCAGGAGTTCAGAAACACTGACACTGATATAGTCCTCTTTAATGAACTGAATCTTTCTTTCCAAAAACAATGGAAATAAACAAACCTTTAGAAATATTAACTGGAGTAAAAGGTGTGACAACTAGCCCCGGTCTCACATATTACGTATAACATCTGAATCAATTGTATGTGAATAATTCAGAATTTGAATGTATAATGTACGAGTGTGAGTTGTGTGTCCAACATGAGATGTAATCAGCCTGTCTGAAAGTGAAACTCAGTTTGATTTCTAATCGCTGACTGATATCTAAGACACCTGTGAGTCTGACAGAGAGCCGATCGGATCTGACCTCCTGTCACACGCAGAATAAAGAGCTGACCGAGTCCAAGCGTTTACTACAGCTGCAGGGGTCAGAGGTCAGCCCTCATTTCATTACCGTCTGCGCCAGAGCTTCTGAAAACTGCCTCCAAAATTAAAGGTCATTTACACAATTTTCCAGATGATATTCACAGGTTTATTCCTTCACAATAACGCAGTAGTTTACCAATTTCCCTTTTAGATGCGCAGCCAAAGAAGCAGTAAAGTGGATCAGACTGAATGTGTAACAGCTATAAAGGCTAATAAAGGTTGAGCTCATTATTAGGACAATGACAGCGACGCTGGATCCTCTCAGAAATGCCACTGCGTTTAATAGGCTGAATATGGCAGATACAGAGAGTCACCGGGGGCCTGAACTTCCTCATCCCTTCATCTGTCAGACGGACGGAGAGAGAGAGAGAGAGAGAGAGAGAGAGAGAGAGAGAGAGAGAGAGAGAGAGAGAGAGAGAGAGAGAGAGAGGTGTTTACAGCGGCTTCGTGAATTATTGAATCACCTCTTCATCCCCATCATCATCCTCACAAGCACTCTGTAAATGAGTGTCTGTAGTAAAGAGAGGGAAATGTCACAGATCTTCTGATGAAGGACGGAGTGTTAGTCACTGAAACTCTCGCTTTATTATAAATGATAAATGACTGAAAAGCTGCGAGAACTAACAGTGTGATCTCATGATTGAGACACGTATAACATTAATGTATGTTGAGCTTCTGAAGCGCAGCCCCTTTTGAATATGAACAATATTTCTAATAGACATTTTCAATCACAGATTGAAATTGTTGTATTAATGACAAATTATATGATAATTAAATGTTTACTGCGATTGAACTGAATGCATTTGACATCCATTCTGTTCTGTGTGATTTCTAAATCTACAAAGATCCAGAAATGTTGGGACGTTTTTGAAATTTTAATAAAATGAAAACTAAAAGACTTTCAAATCACATGAGTCAATATTTTATTCACAATCTAGCAACTAATTAAGTTAATTGATATCAGGTTTGTAACATGATTAGCTATAAAAGGGATGTCTTAGAGAGGCAGAGTCTCTCAGAAGTTAAGATGGGCAGAGCTGTGAAAGAGTGCGTAAAAAGATTGTGGAAAACAATGTTCCTAAATGTCAAATTGCAAAGGCTTTGCAAATCTCATCATCTACAGTGCATAACATCATCAAAAGATTCAGAGAAACTGGAGAAATCTCTCTGTGCGTAAGGGACAAGGCTGAAGACCTTTATTGGATGCCCGTGGTCTTCAGGCCCTCAGACGACACTGCATCACTCATTGGCATGATTGTGTCAATGACATTACTAAATGGGCCCAGGAATACTTCCAGAAACCACTGTCGGTAAACACAATCCGCCGTGCCATCTGCAGATGCCAACTAAAGCTCTATCATGCAAAAAGGAAGCCATATGTGAACATGGTCCAGAAGCGCCGTCGTGTCCTGTGGGCCAAGGCTCATTTAAAATGGACTGTTTCAAAGTGGGTCAGACGAGTCCAAATTTGACATTCTTGTTGGAAATCACGGACGCCGTGTCCTCCGGGCTGAAGAGGAGGGAGACCTTCCAGCGTGTTTTCAGCGTTCAGTTCAAAAGCCAGCATCTCTGATGGTATGGAGGTGCATAAGTGCATACGGTATGGGCAGCCTGCATGTTTTGGAAGACACTATGAATGCTGAAAGGTATATAAAGGTTTCTAGATGACGTCTATTTCAGGGAAGGCGTGGTGTATTTCAGCAGGACAATGCAAAACCACATACTGCAGCTATTACAACAGCACGGCTTCGTCGTAGAAGAGTCCGGGTGCTGAATTGGCCTGCCTGCAGTCCAGATCTTTCACCTATAGAGAAAAATACATCAAAGACGACCACAAACTCTTCAGCAGCTGGAAACCTATATCAGGCAAGAATGGGACCAATTCCAACACCTAAACTCCAGAAACTCATAACCTTGATGCCCAGACGTCTTCACACTGTCCTGAAAAGAAGAGGAGATGCTACACCATGGTAAACATGCCCCCGTCCCAACTATTTTGAGACCTGTAGCAGGCATCGAATTTGAAATGAGCTCATTTTGTGTGTAAAATTGTAAAATTTCTTAGTTTAAACATTTATGTTATCTCTGTTCTATTGTGAATAAAATATTGGCTCATGTGATTTGAAAGTTTTTTAGTTTTCATTTTATTCAAATTTAAAAAAACGTCCCAACATTTCCGGAATTCGGGTTGTAATCAACAGAACAAAGCTGGAAACAAGTATCCAAATCCAAAAAAGTAATATTGGCTGACAAAATACCAAATTACTGATTGATATCAATATTTTATTCCATGTTTCGATAAAATCATTATTATTTTGATCTATTCTCTTAAGACGACACAACATACCTCAAAAACCTCAAACTGCACTTTCACTTGTGCATATATTGAAACTTTCCTCATCTCAATCCGTCACAACACAAAAAACACGCCGAGTCACAGGTTCTGAACAACGTGAGGGTGAGCGAATGACAGGATGTCCAGTTTTGTCTGAGTCAGTGCTGATGTAATCCAGTGTTGTGATGTAACTCTCTGATGACATTTTGTGTGTCGAGACTCAAATAAGAGGAATTTCATAACAAGGGTTTGGAATCGAGGTGTCTGTTCCGATAAAAACTCTGAGCATGTGGAAGAGGGACAAAGAGGATTTTGAGTCTCATGTCCTCAGTGAGAGCAGATTATTTCATCTCTAGCAGCTTCTGATAACCTTTCTAACCGCTTTAACTTCATTTACACCTTCATGACGTGAATCTGTCCTCTTAGTAAAACATACAGTACATTACAACTCAAATCTGCTGCAAATTTTACTTTACTTTTACTTAAAGCTGCCAAGTCTTCATGAGTTTCCAGCATTACACAAAATCAATGATGCGAATGAAGTTCAGAGGAGAGAACGGATCAGTCAGTAAACAGTCAAAGCTCTGTACAATCTGGCCACTAGTCGAAGTACAATCACTTTTAGCGCTTTCATTCAGTCCTCTGTTTACTCAGAAGAGCTCATTGAGGGATTTTGTAAACATGTCTTTGTTTCCTGATGGACCGATGTGAACCTGTGCACTCGCATTCCCAGAATTACAGAGAAGATTAGTGTTTGATGAAGCTCTTGCTATTTTTATGGCATTTCTGCCCAAAACATACTGTCAGAAAAATCAAAAATAGATTTCATTTTCTTGATATTTCTTTCAAAATATATCAACAGAAGGTCATGGGTTCGATTGCCAGGGAATGCATGAAGTGATAAAATGTAATACCTTAAACACAATCTGAAATGCATCTGCCAAACACATAAATGTAAATGATCAGATGAACCAGACGGTCTGTAGAGCATCGAGAGGAGTTTAAGATCTGCTAACACAAACATTACTAAACACACTACAGATCAATCTCCTATTCTGTTTTACTCCTGACAACTCAAAAGTGCATCAGAAAGTTTTTAATGTTTTTGAAAGATTATTTTCTGCTCACCAAGACTGCATTTATTAGATCAAAAATACTGTAAAATTGTGAAATATTATTCCAGTGTAAATCAGCTGTTTTCTATGTGAATCAAAGCTGAATTTTCAGCATCATTACTCCAGTCTTCAGTGTCACATGATCCTTCAGAAATCATTCTAATATGATGATTTGATGATCAAGAAACATTTATGATTATTATCAGTGTTGAAAACAGTTCATATTTTTGTGGAAACTGATACGTTTTATTTTTCAGGATTCTTTGATAAATAGAAAGTTCAAAAGAACAGCGTTTATTTGAAATAGAATCTTTTGTTAGATTATAAATGTCTTTACTGTCACTTTTGATCAATTTAATGTGTCCTTGATGAACAAAAGTACCATTTTCTTTGAACGGAGTGTGAAGACACAAACAGCTCTGTAGACTCAGTTCTAGAAATACCTGCTATCATTAATGAATCTGGATCAGAGTCTGTCCAATATAGATCTCTGACCTGTGCAGGAGGCTGGAGAACACTGTGTGTGTGTGTGCGTGCGAACGCGACTGTGTGTGTGAACGCGAGTGCGAGTATGTGTGTGTGTGTGTGTGCGTGCGTGTGTGTGAGTCCACAAAACAGGACAGTGAGTTTGTCCCTGCAGAGTCATAACTAGAACATCCTGCGTCTCTTTCTCATCCGTGTGTTTTCTGACTGGGTCAGTCTTAAAAAACTGTAATGTCTGGGTCACGTTTCATTTACATTTATGCATTTTATCCGAAGAGACTTGCACTGCACTCAACATTTACATTTTATTAGTTCATGCACTCCTGGAGAACTGAACCAATGACTTTTAACATCAAAAAGAAACAATGAGAGAGTATATTTTTCATTAAGAAAAGGAGTGTTTCCTGCCAGTGTTTTGGTGAAGTAAATCTGCAGGCTGACAGGTGAGACAGATAAATCACAGGTGGAGAGCGGCGTTTGACCGCCAGACAAAACGACTGACCGCCGCTGTCAGATCCTGAACTCCAGGTTTGGTTTTAAACATGCAGAGTGAAGCGGTGATGTGCTCCGCTCACGGGCGACACGCCAGCTGTCAGAGACAGTTCAGTAGGCTGATGATTCCCAGGATTCCCTGCTGGAGAGCTTTTGTTCAGCTTTTGTCCATGCTGCTCATGTGTGTTGAGTTTATTTACATCAGTGTGTGTGTGTGTGTGTGCGTGTGTGTGTTTGTGTGTGTGTGTACTGTACTGAGATGTCTCTCTGATGCAGCACACATGCAGTGTTGTACATTTTAACTGGTTGATAGAAAAGTATTCTTAAAATGCATTCTAACAATCTGAATAATTTGTAACAAATAATTATTCACAATATTTTGAAGGGCCCACGATAACATCATCATGCATGTTCATTATTGTGATATATTGCATTATCATATACTAGCACAAATTATTTTTTTATTTTCTATTTTTATTTTAGTTACATTTTTTGTAATTTTTAATAGGTTTTGTTTTTTAAAAAATACATGTAAATAGATTTTTATTCACTTTTATTTTAGTTAAACTACATTAAAATGAGAATTGCTGCCTTGTCAACTAGATGAAATAAAGTTTGTTTTTTATTTTATTTAAAGTAACAAATATTTTTAATGCTTTCAGTTTTAGTTTTATTTAATTATTGGTTTCTGTCAGCTGTATGTTGCATTCATCTCTAAAACAAAATGATGCATTTTATTAATTATTGATTAATTTCAGCTCCATACAGAACGACAAAGACGATATCAATGAATGCACAAGTGTACATATGGTCCGACTCTACCTAGTGTTGAAGTAACACTGAAGCAGAGTTAAAGTTAATGAGATAATTAAGCGATTAATTAAAGTGATGATTGAGCATTAGTGATGAACACCTGCTGTTAACAAGCAAAATCACAGAAGAAAAGAGAAACACAAGAACTACAACCGACTTCAGCCACAGCCTTAGATCAAATCAACTGAAGACAAAAGACATTAAAGAGATCTGATTAAACAACTCCACAAACAGCATCACCAGCTTCACTTATTATTGACCAGATTGACTTTATTTCTGTCAGAAGTCTACAGAAGCTCTAATTGAGAATTAACAGACGTTTAGATATTGAAGTTTTATTGGTCAAAAAATGATGCCACCATCATGGAGATTAGTGTTTGCTTTAGTTGAAAGTCAAGTCAGTGTGTTACTTGCTGTTTCTTTGTAATTAATTCTGACATTTACAAGCATTTCTAGGGAATATATATATATATATATATATTTATATTTATTTTATTTTTTTTTCAGAACCACAATTCACAAACGAAAATCTACGAATACTAATGAGCACGCTTGATGACAGATGTCAGGACGGGTTTACTGGTTAACTGGTTGGTTTATAGATGATCTGTATTCCAGACGGAGGAGGTTTAACACCACAGCATTCTGGATCAGAACAACAAATCAGCCTGTAAGACCACTAAAGAGAAAACACACACACACTCACTCACAAACACGCACGCACGCACGCACACACAGTCCATTCACACTTCTATAATGAGCTCCTCTCTTCCTCCAGGCAGAACTTTTAACCTTTTCCTTTTAATGTTTCTGCTCCACATCACATCTTCTCCGCTGCTCTTCCTGACATGTTCTCATTCCTGCTGGAGGAAGACCTCCTCACGGGAGAGATGAAGGTGATGTGGAGCAGACTACTTCACTAGAGATCTTCAAATACAGGGTTTATGGGTTATTATTAATATTTTATTATTCTTTTCTGTTCATAAAAAGAACACTGTGAGACTATGATTGTTTCTCTCTATCAGGATTATAGAAATGTTAAACTCTGATCAACATTAATTCTTTATCTGAATCTGACATAATATTTCACTCATTACTGAACGCAGGGGTTTGTCCTAATAAGTGAACACTTTTAATCAGGTCAAAGTGGAGAAAGTTTGACTGAAACCGTCGCATGCTAAAAGCTTTACAGCTGTGCTATAATTACTTTCCTTATCAAAAATTATTCATATAGTTCACAATACTTTAAATGGGTCATATTTTGCATGTTCTTTCGGTGTAAAAAAAAATGCAGGGTGAATTTGGAGGTGGAGCAATGAAGAGAGGGGCGTGTTCGATTGCATCTTTAAAAATGCAGTAGCAAAAAAAAAAAAAACTTTAATTAAAAGAGTAATGTAAGGTAATGCAAAAAATAAATGATGACTAATGCATAAAAGGTTTAGTTCACATAAAAATGAAAATTATCCCATGATTTAATCACTCTCAAGCCATCCTAGGTGTATATGACTATCTTCTTTCAGACGAACACAGTCTGAGTTATATTAAAAATATCCTGCCGGAGTCTGTCGGAAGCTAGTTATTATATATATTAATAAAGTTTTAAATATGGATGTTTTTCTTACAGAAACCCATCACTTCGCTTCATAAGGTCTTTATTAACCCCCTGGAGCCGTATGGATTACTGTTATGATGGACGGATGCACTTTTATGGCCTTCAAAATCTCACCCCCCATTCACTCCCATTATAAAGCTTGGAAGAGCCAGGATATCTTTTAATATAACTCTGATTGTGTTCATCTGAAAGAAGATAGTCATATACACCTAGGATGGCTTGAGGGTGAGTAAATCATGGGATAATTTTCATTTTTGGGTGAACTATCCCTTTAGCCAAGTAGAACATCGGAGCGCCGTTGCCATTCCATCAGCAGCTGTTGCTTAAAGTCTCTAGTTTTACTCCATGCAACCTCTGACAAAGGTTCAACAAAAAAAGCAAATGAAGCGCGTCCGAGACTGACTGTCCTCCACGTGTGACAGATGAATGTTTCAGAGCGACTCTGAATCATCTCAGACCTTCAGCACCTAAAGTCATGAGAATAATACATCACCAAAGTCATTAGAGCGGTGTTCAAACGCAGCCGGACAGTACATGAATTAATAAAACCCTTTCCTGAAATATCCCTGAAGATTCACTAGGGGAAGAGGAAACGCATCATCGCTGAGGACCCTCATATACTGTCAGCGCTAATACAGCTTTAATGAAAGAGATCCGGTTACAGCTGAGCGCAGGGGTCATCTGATCAGGTCACATGACTGTATTCATGTTCGTCAAATTAGACACATGTCAACAGGGACAGTTGAGTAACAGTTCCTCATCCTCAAAAACAAAACATGAACTCTATCCAACTAACCCAACTACAGTAACTGATGAACCTGTGCTGTACTTGTGTTGAGCTGCACGAGGTTTCATCTGACCCCTGACACACACACACACACACACACACACACACACACACACACCTGCTGTATGGAGGTTAACTGCTGTCACCATGGTTACAGACCATCGCTGTAAACTGGAGAGGAAATGACTCACGAATTAACTTCCACATGCAAACACACACACACACACACTTAACCCAGAAATCTTAGTTTTACAGTGACATTTAATATAAAAATGTAACTAAAACATTAATCACAGTTGTACTATAGTATACAGTAGACACAGTGGTATTTGTCTTAAACATAGTAATCACAAAATTACCCGTTTTTACTGCAGTAATATAGAGTTATTCAGCTCTAGTTTACACATATCAAAACTATCCTCTCCAAACAGACTGACTAAATCATGGAAAGATTAATAGATCATATTTGATCATCATGTATTTGTATATTGTCACAACCTACCAATGGACAACAAATATAAGTCAGAAATATTTCTATAATCCATGTTTACATTTTGTATTTTAAACTGATGTTCATTAATGTTTATTTCCCTATAGAACAAACAAACAAATACAATTAGATGATTTGATAATATTTTCTGATGGTACTGTACTTCTCCTCCATGGCAACTGCAGCATCTCGTGGCATATGAATAAGTCATATGATTGGACACACCAGGAGCGTGTGTGTGTGTGTGTGTGTGTGTGTGTGTGTGTGTGTGTGTGTGTAAACATTGGCACTTTAGGTGTGTGTGAGAGATACATTATCCTGCGAGTGATATACGATACGTTATAGAATTGTGTGTGTGTGTGTATGTGAGTTTGTGTGTGTGTGTGTGTGTGTGTGTGTGTGTGTGTGTGTGTGTGTGTGTGTGATGCATCAGACAGAGGCAGACAGATTCTGGGACTCGGGATAATCTGCTCTGGTTTAAGTCTCTGCTCTAAGCCGTCGTACAATCACAATCCCAGTAACGTTCCTCTACATGTGCCGCCCCTCGCCATCACAAAACCCTCTAAACCTCACATGAGATTATTACAGCCGAACCGCCCGTTTCCTTCCCCCTCGTCGAGTGACGCCCATCATCCGTGAGTGACATCTGATGGATCAATCCGCCTCTATGAGCCAATCACAGGGCTGGGGGGGGATCTAACTGCTATTCAATATGTTATTTAAAATAAAAATGCATGTTTGCTGTGTTTGTTTGTAGGGGGTCGGGCGGGTCAAGAAATAAAAATAACATTCCAAAAATTGCGTGTGGTTCGCAGGTGGATGAGAGATCAGTCATTAATGTGTTGGTTTTAATGAAGACACAGAACTCTCATTTCACGGTCAAACGGAACGAACGAGCGTCACTCTTTTACTTTCGTTTTAAACAACAACATATCTCTCTTTAGAGAAAACCAATCAAGGAAAATGTATTCCTAGAGCACCTCCTAGTGGTCATTATATAAAACACAAAAGAACCTACATGAGACATTGCTGAATATCTTAACAGCTTTAAAGGGTTAGTTCACCCAAAAATGATAATTCTGTCATTTATTACTCACCCTCATGTCGTTCCACACCCATAAGACCTTCGTTCATCTTCAGAACACAAATTAAGATATTTTTGATGAAATCCAATGGCTCAATGATGCCTGCATAGACAGCAAGACAATCAACACTTTCAATGCACAGAAAGCTACTAAAAACATATTTAAAACAGTCATGTGACTGCAGTCGTTCAACCTTAATGTTATGAAGTGATGAGAATACTTTTTGTGCGCCAAAAAAACAGCTTCATGAAGCTTTACGAATCTTTTGTTTTGAATCAGTGGTTTGGAGCGCATATCAAACTGCTAAAGTCACGTGAACTATTGAAATTTCGAAACCCTTATGACTTAACGAAGCCTCGTTTACTGAAATCATGTGATTTTGGTGCTCTGAACCACTGATTGGAAACAAAAGATTCGTAAAGCTTCATGTAGCAGTGTTTTGAAATCACCCATCACTAGATATTGTTGAATAAAGTCATTATTTTGTTTTTTTTGGTGCACAAAAAGTATTCTCATCACTTCATAACATTAAGGTTGAACGACTGCAGTCACATGACTGTTTTAACGATGTCTTTAGTAGCTTTCTGAGTATTGAAAGTGTTGATTGTCTTGCTGCCTATGCAGGCCTCACTGAGCCATCAGATTTCATCAAAAATATCTTAATTTGTGTTCTGAAGATGAACAGGTTCTTACGGGTGTGGAACGACATGAGGGTGAGGAATTAATGACAGAAATTTACATTTTTGGGTGAATTAACCCTTTAACTAATAATATACACAAGTTTAACAGAGATTTTTCTGTTAAGAGTGTTTTCCAACATTATGATGGAAGCAATTTTCCATAAAATTTGTTTTAATATGGTCAAATTCATGCAGATTCAATGGAGTTCATGTTTTATTTATCATCAACTAATTTCAAGATCAAAGACCATAATGGAAGAGAGAGAGAGAGAGAGAGAGAGCAGCATCAGCACTGGTGATATCATTCAGTCTCACTATGTGTATATATATATATATATATATATATATATATATATATATTACAATCCAGTTCAGTCTGTCACTAACTTTAGCTCTGTGTGAACATCCTGTTGATTTTCTTGTCATGTTGGATTATAATTCATAAAGCTTGACAATATGGCACCGCGAGAGACTAAAGAGGTGTCGGGCGTCTGGACTCACCAGCACGCGTCCAGTGAGCGTCTGAGCAGAGATCATGACCCCGGCCCAGTCCTTCACAGAGGTCATCCATCCCACCTCGCTGGCCGCCGCCTCCGTCTCCCGCTGCCCGCCTGCTTTAATCACGCCGTCACTGAGGACCACCGGGTTACTGACCCGCTGCACGTCCTGCACACACACACACACACACACACACACACACCATCAGTGACCATGGAGAGACGAGTGAATCTCATGAAGCTTGTCAAGAACACACACATTTCATCACAAAATCAAAAGAAAGAAATATTAATGTTTTGCAAAAAAGAACATGACGCTGATTTTAGCAACATTGCTACATTATAATGTCAACTGAGAATTTTTCTTCCTTGAATTCAATTACTGTAATAAAAATAAATATTTTATTATTAAAATAATTATATTGAAATAAAATAATTATAATTAAATAATTTATTCAGATTTAAATAAAAAAATATCATCTTGATATGGTTTAAATGACTGCATTACAGTAACTGGAATCTAATGAGAAATGTATTAAAAGTACACTATCCGAATGCATTACAGTAATGGTAACTTGGAGGGAAACGTGTTCAATTGTCATAAATATAACGTCACAAAGCAGAAATCTCCTGTGAGATGGAAACATCTAATATAAGCTTACAAAAAATAAGAATAAATTTATTAAAAATGACTCATAGGATAGTTGACTTGTCAGAGAGCATGTGAAAACAATAAAATATCTAATAAAATGTACTATTTTTTGAAAAATGTATATTTTGTATTGAAGATGAGTAACAGTATTCAGCATTTTATTTAGACATTTAGACATGAGGAGCTGATCAGATAAAATAATGAATTGATGAAATTAGCTGAAAAGGAAAGTCATTGCTCTTGCTCTTTTGGCTGACATTTCAGATGAAATCTTAATTATTATTTATAAATAATCAAGATAATGAGTAACAACAGTGCTTTCCTCTCATTTTAACCCTTGCAGTGTGGCTGTGCTTCATCTGTAAGCTGGTGATCTCCATGAGGATTGAATCATTTTATATTTCACTGTTATTATGCGATGTGGAACTGCTCAGAAAGCATTTGCAGTATCATACGACGGCCCACATATGATGTTTAGTCTCTGACAAACACACGTGACCTTCACCTGCTCCTCTATTCCACTCACACACTCGCAGCGATTCTCCACATGCAGGCTTATATTCGGTCGTGTGTCTAAAACAGGACCTCAGCGCTGGAGTCCGGTGTCACGGTCCAACACGCCGGCCAGAGAATGCCACATATGTGAGACGCGTAACACACGAGCAGTCGGTCTTACATGCCACACTGAAATACACACGCTAGCGCCGACCTACCGACACACAGACACATTCACACGCCCCTTAAACGCTCTGTAAATACTGTAAACACTTCACCACTCCAGTTTCATTTCACTCACAAACATTAGCACCAACAATCACCATTTCACTTCAATAATATCAAATATTTCCAAGGATATTACATGAGAAAAACGTAGGGGATGGTAAAAAGTGTCCCTATAGAAAACTGTTCAAAAGTTTGGAGATTTTTTAAATGTTCAAAAAAATGTTTTCTATGTGAATATATAGTAAAGTGTAATTTATTCCTGTGATCAAAGCTGAATTTTCAGCATCATTACTCCAGTCTTCAGTGTCACATGATCCTTCAGAAATCATTCTAATATGATGATTTGTGATTTATGATTATTATCAGTGTTGAAAGCAGTTGTGCTGTTTCAGATTTGTTTTTTCAGGATTCTTTGATGAACAGAAAGTTCAAAAGAACAGCATTTATGTGAAATAGAATCTTTTGTAACATTATAAATGTCTTTACTGTCACTTTTGATCAATTTAATGCGTCCTTGATGAATAAAAGTACTAATTTCTTTCAAAAACAAAACTTTTGAATAGTAATGTATAAAGTTGGTTGACGTCAGCTGAAAAGAAAAGCGATTTTGAAGACAAACGTGTTTTTGTTCTGTTAATTCACAATTAAAACAGGAACACGAAACTAAATAAGCTCATTTGGATTTCATGTTGATGATGATCATCTTTCATTTAGAATAAATACTGCAATATTCCATTAAAATCAGATTCTCATATTGAGGAGAATCTGTGTGGATCTGTAGGTCATCAGACGCAGCGGCTGTCAGCACTGAGACCCGAACAGAGCCGAGAGAAACCACAGACACGCTTAATCACATCACACTCCACAAAACCAACAAACACACGCATCAGAAAATAAGAACAACATCAGTCAAAATATAGATTCTAAAAGAAGAAGATCATTTTGGATACAAACTTCACTATGATTAAAGTCAGAATAAAAATCTAAATGGACAATGCTTGTTTTTATGGAATATTGCAGTTTATTCTAAATGATTTATCATTGTTTTAAATTCATGTTCCTGGTAATCTTGAATCAGAATATCTTCTCCCTCTTGCAGCATCTCTTCTCTTCTCTGATGACGAGGGCGGGGCAACCTGTCACTCACATGAGATCCACCAATAGCAAACCACAACCATCCAATCAATTCCCCACAGACAAAATCAAGCCCCGCCCTACATTTGTTCTTGTTTGAGAAGCGTTTCACTCAGATATACGGCACAATAGAGAAGACGACGATCAACTTCCATTTCATGCGATTTTAAAGAGTGTTGTTGTTTTCTGTTTTCACAATACAAAGCAGATGCATGATCAAATACGTCAATGTTCAATAAAGAAATGCATTAATAATAATAAATCAGAAAAAAAATCTAGTACAGTTATAGATGTATTCAGAGCTGTACCCATTACAAATCAGCACCAGCAAACACATCCAAAACCTTTCTGACCTTAAAATACAATACAGATCATTCCCTCCTCTAAACACTTTTAACAAGCGCAGCTGCATTCAACAGCAGATATATTTATGCCTGACAGACGGAAGGAAGACACTGCGCTGACAAATCACACGTTCACCTGGACCCTACGGACACACTTGAGCTTTAACAAAGTAAATATAGTATAAAAAAAAAAAAAAAAAAAAATAGTACTAGAATAACAAAATCCTAATAAAATAACACCAACCAAAAGGGCTTTGATTCGTGCAGAATTACAGTAACAGCGCATTAGAGCTGCTGAACTTTGCTTTTCGTCTGTTGATGACATTTTGTTGAGTTGACCAACATCTCCAGTTATCAAACATCTCTGAAATCATATTCAGAAAATTTCATCTAAATTCTGCCAGATAAGTTTGAAGTATGATAAAACACACGTGTTGGTAAAATAAACATGATCCTGCGTGAAGCCAAAGGAATCTGAGCGATTTTACAACAGCGTTCGGCTCACGACGCCAAAAAAGGAAGAAACATCCATTTCAGCTGCGCCGATAACAGTCGAGAAGATTCAAACGTTAAACCAGTCAGGCTGAAGTTTGTGTGACGCATTTGTGTGTTTGTCTAAACCGTTACTGAGAAACACCTGGAATACACACACACACACACACACACATCACTGTTAATACTACAGACTGTACAGCATCTCTCTGAAGACGTCTACGATTAAAGATACAGCGGCTACTAAATTATATTGAAGACTTGACCTCGAGGGCTCTTTATAGGCAGTATTTCAGGGACTGTAAAGTTATTAGCAACACAATTTTCCTTTTTTTAGTCAGATGAATCCTTCTCAGAGAAGACAATCCCTTAATGTACTGCAGCCAGATCTTAAATAATTCCAAGATGGTGGATAAAACATTAACAATTTTGATTAAATGTACACTACTGGTCAAAAGTTTAGGGTCTGTAAGTTTTGAACAAAAAAAAGAAAAAAAAGAATTATAACTTTAGTTTATATAGCATATAATAAATATTGCAGTTTATTAAGAGTCAATTTTGAAATGTCAACTAATAGCGCATTACAGTCAATGCAGAAAAACACTAAGGAATTAATTAATCTTTTTTGGAGTTTGGAGTAAGGGGTAAATTTGCATATCGTCAGCATAAAAATAATAATTAAGACCAAGAGACTTTAATAACTGAACCAAAGGAAAAACATAAATATAAAAAGTAAAGGGCCAAGGACAGAACCCTGAGGAACACCAGCTCGGGCGAATTAAACTTTTATTCAGCAATAACACATCAAATTGGTCAAAAGTGACAAAGACATTTATAATATTACAAAACATTCATATTTCAAATAAATGCTGTTTTTTGGAACTTTTTATTCACCAAAGAATCTTGAAAAATAAAATGTATCACAATTTCCACAAAAATAAGAACTGTTTTAAACACTGAAAACAACTAACTTGTAATAATATTTCACAAATTTACTGATTTCCCTGTATTTTTGATCAAATAAATGCAGCCTATTTTTAATGCCTATTGAAATCCTTTGAATCACTTGAAATGGAGACCGCTGCCTATATAGAGCGTTTCAAATCAGTGACTTATAAGGGTGTGTCGTCAGTAGACGGGAGGCTCACTAGGGTTTAAAATGGAGCCAGTGGTTATTTAAACAGAAACAGGTAATAACTCTGACGGTTAGCAGATCCAAACACAGCTGGCCTTGGCCAGTCACAATCAATCGCTCGCTCTCAGCTTTATTAGCCATCAAAGACACAATATTTATGTCCTATATATTTATGTGTGTTTACTCTTTGGCGGCTGAGATTTAAGAGCCATTTGGTGTTTGGTTTAAACTGACTTGATAAAAAAATTGGAGAAAAATGGAGAAAGTGAGCGAGGACAGAAGCTGCGTATATCCAGTGATCAGTGTCAGACTGAAGAGCCGCTCACAATGACTCTGATGTTATCGCTGCAGGTCTCCGAGCAGCTGTACTGTTGGGTGTAGTGGACGTTTCTCCTGACGGATGCTCTAATCGCATTGGTGAGCCGCACAACTGGCCATAGCTCTTGAAAATCAGATCACAATTGGGATGTAAGAACAAGACGCCACTCTAATTGGACAAGAAATCAGTTTACCATTATTACAGTAAAAAAAGTAGAGGGGAAAGTGTGTGCTATCTTGTTAAATTGTGGTTGATTGTTCAACAAGTCAATTTCCCAGACGACCACATGAACGCTTATGAGAAAGATCTAGTCACTGGATTTGACGTGAAGTTTACGAGGTTCATGGCAAAGTTTTGTTTGAAGTAAGGAGGCACTAATAAACACACAACCTTAACTACCACAGACCGAGATGAAACGATGCAAATGACAGACGGTGAGCTTACAAACACCACATAAAACCTGCCATTAACACACACCGTCCTCAGATCGGGAACGAGCGACCGAAGGACTAATTGGCTGCGCGCTGCAGATCTGTCCGGCCTAATGATCTCGCCTGAAAATGTCGCCCAGAAATGCTCGCTCTTTATAAATATTTAATTTAAAAGATGGCAAAGTTCAAAGAAAAATGGCCGGCAGTGATGGCAAAGATCCCTCGCTCCAATTAATTCTGAAAACGTCCCTCATGAATCAAAGAGATGAGCTCCGCCTGTAAAGCACACAGGAAAAAACGCTAATGGGAAACTACAGCTGCTTGAAACACGTCCAACACGTCTAAAACTCCTCCCGCAAAAATTAAGCCTATAAATCTTTTCCCTACGGGACTTACACAAGTTATGCCAGTTTCATCCGTCAACATAACAATACAGTCAAAAAAGAATGACATATAAGCTGCTTTTACATTTAGATTACACGCTTGTTAAATAATAACAGGTCATAACATCAATGTTCATATGAATATACCCGTCCTCAGCCATTCAATCCAAAGACAACATGATGATAAAGTTAATTAAGTTTGATAAAGCTCCAATAACGGCACCAAAACACTGTTTAGCAGAGGAAGATGCAGAACAACAAATTGTTTTCCATAATGGCTCGTTTCCACTGAGCGGTACGGTTCGGTTCAGTACGGTACGGTACGCAATTTTTGTCGTTTCCATTGTCAAAAGTTGTGAATGGTACCCTAATTCCGAACCGTACCACTTTTTTGGTACCCTTTCGTTGGGGTACCAAGCACGATACCGTACCAAAAGGGTGGAGCTACTCTCTGCCGAACATTGATTGGTTGACAGAGAATCGTCACTTGCGCGAGCTACAAGGGGAATGACAACACAAGTGCATTGATTATCTTCACTTCATGTAGGCTATATAACAAAACAAAAGATAAAATACAACCCTGCCTCTTTTCATTTTCATTTAAAAAATATGAAACCTATTAATGTGTGGCTCAGGCAATATGTGCATATGTACTCTGATTATCTTCACTGTATATGTAGCCTATAATAAAACGAAATAAGACAAAACCCTCTCTTTTTGTTTTAATTACCAATAATGACCATTATAAAAGTATAAAGTATGAGAAGCTGTACAATAAGAAATAAAGACAAGCAAACAATTCAGTCAAACGAACAAAGTCAGCGCTCTAGTACAACGGTAAAGTTAAATAAATATATAAAGTTATGAAACTTCACTTTGCCCTCAGCCAAAATGATTTGCCCGCGGTAACAAATTATAAATTCATGAGACCAAAGATTGCCCGTCATACACAAGATGAATGATATCTCGTTTTTAACCACTACAGAGACATCTGAGCCAGCGGCAAACGTCAGAAGGACTAGCCGAGGTACAGCTGCTCTCGGACGGGTACATGAGCGCTGAGCGCCCGGATCTCACAATCAGATCGGATCAATTTTTCAAATAGGTGCTATCTTTATAAATAAACCACAGATTTGAGCTTTAAACAACTAAATTCTCGCCTAAAAAAACTTTTAAAACTACATTTCATGACACAATGTTTTTAAAATAGGTGCTGCTGCATGGACGTCTGAACTTTGCGTACTTGGTATTGTGAAACGCCGTATGCTGGTGTGCAGCAAGCAAAGCTTGTCTTCTTCTTGTGACAGACAGCCTCAAGCTGAGAAGCAAGAACAAGATCTGCTGTATCCATTGTTGTTTACTGTGTCGTTTTCTTCTTCGCACGAGAATGACGTTGATCGCTACTGTCCGGCTACACCACGCCTATCAAGTGAGGGCACTGTTGGCAGTGAAAACGCAAGCCTGATCAGGGTGTACCGTTCCGAACTGTACTGAACTGAACCGTACCGCTCAGTGGAAACGAGCCAAAATTGTGAGCCAATGGATTTGTTGTGGCTCCAATCACGATATTCATTTACAAAAAGAAAAATAATGCAAAAATGCAATTTATTTTAATGCAACTTCTTCTCTTCCCTGTCAGTCTCCTACACTGTTTATGTCGTACAGACAGTGCAGCTTCCGTGTTCTACATCAGAAGAGAAGAGATTGTTGAATAAAGTTGTTATTTTTGTTTTTGCGCACAAAAAGTATTCTCGTCTCTTCATAACATTAAAGTTGAACCACTGCAATCACATGACTGTTTTAATGATGTCTTTAGTACTTTTCTGGCCTTGAATGTGGTAATTACGTTGCTTTCTATTGGGGATAAAAAAAAAACTCAGATTTCATCAAAAATATCTTAATTTGTGTTCTGAAGATGAACGAAGGTCTTACAGATGTGGATTGACATGAGGGAGAGTGATTAATGACAGAATTATCATTTTTGGGTGAACTAACACTTTAAATAAACAAATACATATATTAAAGAAAAAATAATACAATAAAGTAAAATAAATGTATTTAAAAAAAATAAATAAGAATTTACTAAAAGAGATCTTAGAACGCACTTAAGAGGTTATGAAAAGTGAATAAACAGAAATTTGATTATGTGGCTATTTTGAAGTATTATTTACATAAATGTTAGTCTTACTATTTGTGATATATTTTTTAATTAAATTGGACATATTATGAAAATCTGACTTTTTCCATGTTTAAGTGCTATAATCAGGTCCCCAGTGCATCTACCAACCCAGAAACATGAAAAAGGACAACCCAGTCACTTTCACAACCTTTCTCCGCAAGCATGTGAAAAAACAAGCCGCTCAATCCTCATTTTGGCTGCGTGAGATTCTCCAGCTTTGTTGTTGTTGAGCGACCGAAGCACGAGCTGTTAAAGCTCCGCCCTCTTCTGGAAAGGGGGCGGGGAGTTTTGTTTCAAATAGTATGAGTGGAAATATATTGATTTCATACAACAATTTAAAGGGTTAAAGGGTTAGTTCACCCAAAAGTGTAACTCACTCTCATGTCGTTCCACATCCGTAAGACTTTCATTCATCTTTGGAACACAAATGAAGATCTTTTTGATGAAATCTGAGAGCTTTCTGTCCCTTCATATATAAACACACACACACACACACACTTTAATAACAGACTCAGTGAGTCTCTGGGCTCTTGACCCGATTGCTCTTTGGACTCCCTACAATTACAGAACTAGTTATTTTAATTGCAAGTAATTTCTTGTGTCTTTTGTTTCTAAACTAGACAACAGCCTTTACACAACTACTCACACACACACACACAGCATCTGTATTTCTCTCTGTACTGTAATTAAATGCTCAAATTAGAAACCCTCGTTCAATCATACGATCATGTCCTCAAACAAACTTCAACGATGTTCCATCTGGAGAGGCTAAATTAGGCAAGGAAACTTTTCATTTGGCAAAGTCACATTCATCCACATTAAAAGTGAATTCGTATCATTTATCAGCCTGGCCGGAAACATCGCCGCTCCGACAGACTCGTTTATGAACGCGAGTTATTCCGACAGGGCTCAGTTTAATGGCTGAAGACTTCTGAAGTTAAAATACTCTGGAATGGTTTTCACCATCTCAGCTCTTGGCCGGCCTGAATCCATATCCATCAGTCTGAATAATAAAGCATAACTCAGAGCTCACAGCAGGAGTTTGGGCCATTTAGTTAATTAACTGATAAAGGAAGTGCCTGACGTTCATTATCAGAGCTGCACCTCGTTCCTGAAAACTCTCTGATCAGCATAATCTCACATATCCAGTGGCAAAACATCCGCAGACGCACACGAACACTCACAACACGAGGTGTGGCCCAAAAATTCACAAAAACATGTAAATGTGTCCCGGTTTCAGCTGCTCCGACTCACCGGTGACTGTTATGTGTGGGAATGCTGTCTGTCTAACTTAATTCTGCAACATCTTTCAGCCAATCAGCATGCAGTGTTTCTGGCTGCAATAATAACAATTAAACGCAACTAAAAAAGGAGGGAGTTTCCAAGTAACAAACACATTAAGCTCAAACAAAACATATGACAAGGGACAATATATATTTTTAAAATTTGGTTTTGATTATCTCATAATTTGGGATGAGATAAAAAATTAATAAACTAAATTAAATGAAAAAGCAAATATATAATAAAAATTACTGTATTAGAACAATTTACACAAATGAATGAATTATAATTAATGAATGTTCTTAAGGCAGGCCTTTAGTCCCCAACTACATTGTGCGCACGTTCTTTCATTTCAATAAAAATTAATATTTTAAATCTGGTGTGCATCAAAACATTCATAGAGATTCCCTCCACCCGCTTTAATCCAGTCAATAACCGTTAACGACCGTTAGTGCTCACGGACAAAATAAACACTGTATTTACAGGAGCGGCCGATGCGCTCGCTTCATTCTGTTCACGCCGTCATCACGACTAACAAGAAAACAAGTATTACAACCACTGTTTATATGATAAATATAGACGCAGATGTGTCACAACCGACTGTCAGAAGCGGTGCTTTCATTCAGGGAAAAAAAACAGAGAAAGAGAGAAACAGAGAAATAGAGAGAGAGAGAGAGAGAGAGAGAGAGAGAGAGAGGGGGAGGAGAGCGGCGGAAGGGAGGGGAGGGATTGTGAAAGTAGATTTGGCGTTGACCTCCTTCTTAATGGTGTTCCACTAATGAGACTGTTTATGTGATTGGGGAGAGAGAGAGAGAGATTGTGTGTGTGTGTGTGTGTGTGTGTGTGTGTGTGTGAGTGAGTGAGTGAGTGAGTGAGTGAGTGAGAGAGAGAGAGAGAGAGATTGTGTGTGTGTGTGTGTGTGTGTGTGTGTGTGTGTGTGTGTGAGTGAGTGAGTGAGTGAGTGAGTGAGTGTGTGAGTGAGTGAGTGAGTGAGAGAGAGAGAGAGAGAGCTTTTATCCGCATGCCAGACAATGTGCAGACAGACCCCATCCTCCCCAAAACAATAACACGCTAAAACACACATGCGCACTCACACGCTAAACACACACATTAAAAACACACACACGCTCAAAAAAACCTGAAAAACAGAGACAGACAGAACGATAGATATAAATATATAAATATAATATCTATCTATCTATATCAACAACAATAGTGCCTTTACTGTTACTGCTCTCATTAATATGATTTAAATTACATTTAGAATTTAAACCTACATTAAAGGATTATTTCACTTTGAAATGAAAATTAGCCCAAGCTTCACTCACCCTCAAGACATCCTAGGTGTATATGACTCTCTTCTTTCTGATGAACACAATCGGAGAAATATTAATAAATATCCTGACGAATCAGAGCTTTATAATGGCAGTGAACGGGATCAGTGAGTATGAGCTGAAGAAAGAGTCTCCATCCACATCCATCCATCATAAACATACTCCACACGGCTCCGGAGGGTTAATAAAGGCCTTCTGAAGTGAAGCGATGTGTTTGTGTAAAAAAATATCCATATTTAACAAGTTATGAAGTAAAATATCTAGCTTCTACCAGACCACCTTCTGTATTCAACTTACGAAGAAAGTGTGAAACTCTCACAGTTCACAAAGCTTACGCTACGTCCCACACCTTCCCTATTCAACTTACGGAAAAAGATTAACTAACGCGACGCCAGTTTACACTTTCTTCGTAAGTTGAATACGGAAGGCGGTCTGGCGGAAGCTAGATATTTTACTTCATAACTTGTTAAATATGGATATTTTTTTTACACAAACACACTTAACACTCCGGAGCCGTGTGGAGTACGTTTATGACTCACTGATCCCATTCACTGCCATTATAAAGCTCGGATGTTAATATTTCTCCAACTGTGTTCATCAGAAAGAAGAGAGTCATACACACCTAGGATGTCTTGAAGATGAGTAAAGCTCGGGCTAATTTTCATTTGAAAGTGAACTAATCCTTTAATTCTAACAAAAAATATTTTAGCAAAATATTTTAGTCAGAATTATTGCGCTCCTATTCTACTGCGCTCCGTCCAGTAAAGTCACGGTAAATGCTTTTTAATATAAAGCATTCTCATGTTTCTGCTCCACACACACACACACACACACACACACACACACACACACACAGCTCAAGCTTTGACAGACGTCTCATTTTACTCTTATCATGAGCTTTTCTGCGGTTCAGGAATAACCGTGTCTATCCTGCTTCCTCCTCGTTTCCTCACTGTGACTAGACAAACTACGTTTCTGGGGCGAGTTGCATAAACTGCTAAGACTAGTCTTACATGTTAGTCATCACACTGTTTTCTTTCAGACTGCTTATAACTTTTTTAAGTCAGTTACATAAAAATGTAGATTGGTCTAATTATAGGGCTGCAACAACTAATCGAAATCAATTATTATTGATAATGAAAATAATCGACAACGAATTTGTTTATGGATTATTCACGTCTGCGCGGCGTGCTCGGACACCATCAGCCAGTCACGTCACTTTACTGTAGTTAATAAACCATTTCTATGGACAAAAAACGCATTTGGAAAACAGATGAGCTGCTGCGGGAAAGGCACACGATCAAAACATGAGGATGCTTTATATTTATAAGCGTTTATCGTGACTTGCGCATCAAACGGACGGAGCGCAATAATTTTGACTAAAATACACATTTTGCTAAAATATCTTTTGTTAGAACTTAAATGTAGGTTAAAATTCTACATGTAACACAAGTAATCATATTTATGAGAGCAATATTGTTGGAATAGCTCATTAATGTAATATAATTACTCTGTCCAGACGAGTGAATGAGTGTGTTCCTCACACCTCACACAAGTTCACATTCTGTGCTTTTGTTTATTATCGTTCTGCTTTAACGAGCAATCAGATGTTTTAGGTTTAGTATGTGATGTTTGTATTTTAACTCTCTTATAATGTACAGCCTACATAGATCACTGGCCTATATTTGTTTTCATAGGCTTCATATACACTGTTTGGAGGACAGCAGTGGGCAGGATGTGGAATAAGAGTTGCTGCGTCTCAATTCGCCTACTTATACTATACCCTAGAAGTATGTACTGTTTTTGAGAAGAAAAAAGTACATACTTTTGAGTGTGCAGCAGAAGAGTATGCCAGCTTCGGGACATACTACTTCATCATAATTGCATCTTTAACGGACGCTCTGTCGCTTAGTTACGTGCAACCTGTCATCGTTAAAATCCTCCACATTCAATTAAATTTATCTGCCAGTCGTGGGTCTTTCATGTGGAGAACTCTTCTCAACTTTGTATAATGAAGCATTTAAGAGTTAATGACCAAACGCATCATTATAAAAGTTCACAATGCATTTTTAGATCTTTTCGTCAAGTTAGGCTACTACTTATTAATCACTCAAACCCCTTTATCTTAACCGTTGGTCTCGCACTTCCATCATGTTTGTAGTTTTAACACTTTTTATTCGTGTTTGTAGTTCTTTGTCCAAAGCGCAATGGGTTGTGGGCAATATTAGCTGTTAGAGTGTTCACGGATCTGCACTTCGGATTCTAACCGGAGAAAGTAGACCATCCGGGTATCTTTGGAATACTCATTTCAACATACTACGATTTGGGACACACTAATTCTAATTTCAAATACTCTTCAGGACAGATAGTATGTGAATTGGGACGCAGCAAGTGTTTAAAATAATGGACTAAAATTAATCTCAGATGGACTCAAACACTGAACTCTGGGACAGCGTCATGGTTAATGTGTGTGTGGACAGACGGCCTTTGTTTGTCCAGTCTGAGAGAACACACACACACACACACACACACACACACACACACACACAGATCTTATCTGCGTGTTTATCTGACTGCATATAAACCTCACCATCACACACACACACACACACACACACACACACACACACACACACTCTATTCAACTCAAACAAGCAGACAAAATCACCTATTAAGGTATCTTTGATGGAGAACACAATCCCAGAATGCACTGCAACAAGATCAGTGAAACGATTAACCGAAAACATGACAAAAAATTAGGCTATTAATAAATAGACTATATATTTATCAGAGTATCATGTTGTTAAACTCTTGTGCACTATCTGTATAACACAGCGAGCTGCTGCCTATAGAGTGTCCAGATCGGTCACTTGTGAGGTTCTTTATTAGTTATGATGCTGTTCACACTGTAACCGGTTTTTCCGTTCCATTGTTGTTCAGTGTCAACACACTGCGCTCGTGACGCTCTGAAACACTGCGCTCAAGTTAAAATAAGTTCAACTTTTAAAAACCCGTCTCTCTCACTGACCCGTGACAAACACCCAGTTTATACACTGAACAATTAATATTATAAATCTAAAATTAGTAGTTAGATTATTATATATTTTTTCTATTTATTTATTTGTTTATTTAAATTTAATTTTTTCTTATTATTTATATAAACCAAAATTTATATTTATTTATATATATTTATTTTTATTTTACTCTAACGTATTTATTTACTTATTTATTATTATTACAGCTTTTCCCTCACGGCCCATAGTTTGAAAACCCCTGATTTATCATCCGTATCAATGCTTTAATTATGTGTGAGCAAAAGTAATTAGTAAACACCAGAATCCTGCAGAACATCAACATAATCAAACCCATCTGAAGCAGATCAGACGGTGGATTTCTATTTCTGGCTCAGATTGTGTGTGTGACGCCTGTAGATTCTGCATGTAAATGTGTTTATGGTGAAGAAACACACTCTGACAGGTGAGTGTGTGTGTGTGTGTGTGTGTGTGTGTGTGTGTGTGTGGTCTCTGGAAAAGCACAATTACATAAGGGGATATTTCCCAGCTCAATAATGAATATGCCGCCTGTTGCTTAGCAACAAGCATCTGATTCACGCACACTATAGGAGAGTGACATGGCAGTTTGAATGAGGAAGATGCATGTATGAAAACAGAGAAAGTGAGAGGAGATGGACAGATAGAGAGGTTAAATTAACACTACGTTCACTGGATCGGCCAGATGTAAATCACTGTGAAACGAAAACATGTTTCAACAAGTACTGAGAGGATATTTCACCCAAAACAAAATGACATTCTGTCATCATTTACTGGCCCTCACGTCACTGCATGACTTTCTTCTGTGGAACATAAAAGAAGGTATTTTGAAAGTCAATGTTGTTTTGGACCCCGTTGAAAAGAAATGTCTTCTTTTGTGTTCTGAAAAGATTTGAAGTTATGACAAAGTCTGCTGAGGCAAAGTCAAGTGAGTTTTTTCTTCCGCATCGAGGGATTTATTTAGTAAATGTCTTCAGTAAACGATATATATATATATATATATATATATATACACACATACAGAGGGGGAATAGATCAGATTCAGATTTCTACAAAGACATCATTTTTTTGTAAGCAACATCTAACCAGTGTCCAGTTTTGACTTATATTTTCAATGTCTGCTGTATTGGACGACACAATTCAGAACAGTCACAGATGAATCATTCACAACAAGACCAGAAACATGTATTAAGAAAAAAGCAGAGTGAATAAATATTGATTTCATGTTGACTTTCAATCAGCCGGTTCGATCAGAGTCGTGTTTCAGTGGAACAGGAGAAAAAGGCTTCCTGAAATGTCTTGCAGAATGAACACAACTATGTTTGACAGGCCTGTAATGAAAGCAACAGCTGTGGTGTGTGTGTGTGTGTGTGTGTGTGTGTGTGTGTGTGTGTGTGTGTGTGTGTGTGTGTGTGGGCAGACTACACAATGGCAGTGAAAACTCAACCTATTCCTGACCACTGGCTCCATGTCAAACATGGGGAAAGACGCAAGCAAAGCTCTCGTACGTCTCTACTAACAGAACAGGCGGCTCTCTTCTCTCTCTGTGCTCCAGCATTCATGCAGCTACAGGTGTAAACGCATAATTACACGCACGGCAGGCTATACTCAAATAGATTGCTTAAAAATCACTCATAAGTCTTCAATAATTGTTTATACTGAGGAACAAACAAAACAACAATATTGTCAAATTAATGAAATCGCAGCATGTTCAACTACAATGTGTGAACACAGTTCCTCAAACTGTTTCTAGTATCAACAGGAAATCAAAATAGACCCTTTTTCCTGTTTTAAAGGGTTAGTTCACCCAGAAATTGAAATTCTGTCATTAATTACTCACCCTCATGTCGTTCTAAAGCCGTAAGACTTTCGTTCATCTTCGTAACACAAATTAAGATCTTTTTGATGAAATCTGAGAGTTTTCTGTCCCTCCATTGACAGCTACGCAACTACCACTTTGACGCTTCAAAACATTCATAAAGAGATGTAAAAATAATCCATATGAATTGAGCGGTTTAGTCCAAATTTTCTGAAGAGACTCGATCGCTTTATATGACGAACAGATTGAATTTAGGCTTTTACTTGCATATAAATCAATAAACATTGAACAGCGAACATAAACAGAAGCTCAACCGAACTTGCTTCACGTGCTGCACAGCCTTTTGGCTAATTCTAACACAAGAATGAACCTCATTGGTTCTCGCGGAAGTTCAAACGTGCTGCGTAACACGAGAATGAACCTCATTGGTTCTCGATGAAGCTCAAACGTGCTGCGTAACACGAGAATGAACCTCATTGGTTCTCGATGAAGCTCAAACGTGCTGCGTAACACGAGAATGAACCTCATTGGTTCTCGCGGAAGTTCAAACGTGCTGCGTAACACGAGAATGAACCTCATTGGTTCTCGATGAAGCTCAAACGTGCTGCGTAACACGAGAATGAACCTCATTGGTTCTCGATGAAGCTCAAACGTGCTGCGTAACACGAGAATGAACCTCATTGGTTCTCGATGAAGCTCAAACGTGCTGCGTAACACAAGAATGAACCTCATTGGTTCTCGATGAAGCTCAAACGTGCTGCGTAACACGAGAATGAACCTCATTGGTTCTCGTTGAAGCTCAAACGTGCTGCGTAACACGAGAATGAACCTCATTGGTTCTCGTTGAAGCTCAAACGTGCTGCGTAACACGAGAATGAACCTCATTGGTTCTCGTTGAAGCTCAAACGTGCTGCGTAACACGAGAATGAACCTCATTGGTTCTCGATGAAGCTCAAACGTGCTGCGTAACACGAGAATGAACCTCATTGGTTCTCGCTGAAGCTCAAACGTGCTGCGTAACACGAGAATGAACCTCATTGGTTCTCGTTGAAGCTCAAACGTGCTGCGTAACACGAGAATGAACCTCATTGGTTCTCGTTGAAGCTCAAACGTGCTGCGTAACACGAGAATGAACCTCATTGGTTCTCGCAGAAGTTTAAACGTGCTGCGTAACACGAGAATGAACCTCGTTGGTTCTCGTTGAAGCTCAAATGTGCTGCGTAACACGAGAATGAACCTGATTGGTTCTCGCAGAAGTTTAAACGTGCTGCGTAACACGAGAATGAACCTCATTGGTTCTCGATGAAGCTCAAACGTGCTGCGTAACACGAGAATGAACCTCATTGGTTCTCGATGAAGCTCAAACGTGCTGCGTAACACGAGAATGAACCTCATTGGTTCTCGCGGAAGTTCAAACGTGCTGCGTAACACGAGAATGAACCTCATTGGTTCTCGATGAAGCTCAAACGTGCTGCGTAACACGAGAATGAACCTCATTGGTTCTCGCGGAAGTTCAAACGTGCTGCGTAACACGAGAATGAACCTCATTGGTTCTCGCAGAAGCTCAAACGTGCTGCGTAACACGAGAATGAACCTCATTGGTTCTCGTTGAAGCTCAAACGTGCTGCGTAACACGAGAATGAACCTCATTGGTTCTCGCAGAAGTTTAAACGTGCTGCGTAACACGAGAATGAACCTCGTTGGTTCTCGTTGAAGCTCAAACGTGCTGCGTAACACAAGAATGAACCTCATTGGTTCTCGATGAAGCTCAAACGTGCTGCGTAACACGAGAATGAACCTCATTGGTTCTCGCTGAAGCTCAAACGTGCTGCGTAACACGAGAATGAACCTCATTGGTTCTCGTTGAAGCTCAAACGTGCTGCGTAACACGAGAATGAACCTCATTGGTTCTCGCAGAAGTTTAAACGTGCTGCGTAACACGAGAATGAACCTCGTTGGTTCTCGTTGAAGCTCAAATGTGCTGCGTAACACGAGAATGAACCTGATTGGTTCTCGCAGAAGTTTAAACGTGCTGCGTAACACGAGAATGAACCTCATTGGTTCTCGCAGAAGTTTAAACGTGCTGCGTAACACGAGAATCAACCTCATTGGTTCTCGATGAAGCTCAAACGTGCTGCGTAACACGAGAATGAACCTCATTGGTTCTCGCGGAAGTTCAAACGTGCTGCGTAACACGAGAATGAACCTCATTGGTTCTCGATGAAGCTCAAACGTGCTGCGTAACGCGAGAATGAACCTCGTTGGTTCTCGTTGAAGCTCAAACGTGCTGCGTAACACAAGAATGAACCTCATTGGTTCTCGATGAAGCTCAAACGTGCTGCGTAACACGAGAATGAACCTCATTGGTTCTCGCTGAAGCTCAAACGTGCTGCGTAACACGAGAATGAACCTCATTGGTTCTCGTTGAAGCTCAAACGTGCTGCGTAACACGAGAATGAACCTCATTGGTTCTCGCAGAAGTTTAAACGTGCTGCGTAACACGAGAATGAACCTCGTTGGTTCTCGTTGAAGCTCAAATGTGCTGCGTAACACGAGAATGAACCTGATTGGTTCTCGCAGAAGTTTAAACGTGCTGCGTAACACGAGAATGAACCTCATTGGTTCTCGCAGAAGTTTAAACGTGCTGCGTAACACGAGAATCAACCTCATTGGTTCTCGATGAAGCTCAAACGTGCTGCGTAACACGAGAATGAACCTCATTGGTTCTTGTTGGAGCTCAAATGTGATGCGTAACACGAGAATGAACCTGATTGGTTCTCACACGTCATGCAATCATGCTTGAGCTTTCGTTTACCACAACTGATGTGTAAGTTGATGAATATTTACATGTGAATAAAAGCCTAATTTCAATCTGTTCATCATCGAGTCTCTTCAGAAAATTTGGACTAAACCGCTCAATTCATATGGATTATTTTTACGATCTCTTTATGAACTTTTTGAAGCGTCAAAGTAGGGCTGGGCGATATGGCTGAAAACTGTATCACGATATCAGTGTTTCATATCGGTCGATATCGATAATTATTGATATTTTTTATGACCCATTTAAAATAAGGACCAGGAGAAAAATATATTACATTTAAACATTTTTATTTTAAACTTAACCTTCCTCTGATCATAATCCCCTGAGTTATTAAGACAGAAATGTCAACAACCATGGAAAACTCAAATAATTAAAATGTTGTGCGGTGTTGCAGCTACAGATGTTGTTGGTTGAATACGGCTGTGCTCCAAAGGGTGAGCGCGGCTAAGGTGGTACATCAAGTTCGTGGTATTACCAGTCTTGGCGGGGACGACGGTCTTGCATAATTTGCAGACGACATTGGTCTGACTACGGTCAGACTTATAATATCCAAAAAACTGCCATACTGGCGAGCTGACTTTTCCTCTTTTATTTACAATTTCCTTGCTCGCTGCGGCACTCATTTTCTGCTTATCAGTCGCCGGTTACTGAAGAGGAATCCAGCAGACCAGCACGAGACAACGATATGGCGCAACCAAACATGATACTGTTACATGATTGGCTGTTAGCGTGTCACTCCCTACGTTGCTAGGTTACCAGAGAGCGAGTGCCTTTGTTAATGCAACCAAACTTGCTTCGCAACCTCTGTTTTCTTCCGACAAAGAATAAAAAAATATTGAATGTTTTATCGAACACATTTTTTATTGATATCGATCACTTGTCTATCGCGATACATTTCGTTATCGTTTTATCGCCCAGCCCTACGTCAAAGTGGTAGTTGCATAGCTGTCAATGGAGGGACAGAAAACTCTCAGATTTCATCAAAAAGATCTTAATTTGCGTTCTGAAGATGAACGAAAGTCTTACGGGTTTGGAATGACATGTGGGTGAGTAATTAATGACAGAATTTTCATTTATGGGTGAACTAACCCTTTAACTCATTCCTGGTCTTACTGTGAATGATTAAACTGTACATGTTATTCCAAAGAAACAGAAGTTTGTCCTTCCCCACCTCTGAAATGACTTTCCACTTTAGCCCGTATCATTGATGACTATTATCTTCATTTTTATATCAGACACTTTTCACTATCCAATCAACTATAGATATAATCAAGTGCTGCCCTGCATTGTTTTCTAACAAATGTCCATTATGGATGTAAACTGGGCTATAAACCGTGTCTCATGTTGATTTGATCTCTTACAGCTGTTGGTAGACAAGAAACCACTTTTCCAGGAACTGTGACTTTAAACACAAACCATATCTAGTATTAGCATAGCGACCTCTCAGAACACCTTAGCAAATGTCTGTGGCGCAACTGAAAGCAACCAGACTTCAACTTTCAGGCAAGCCAAGATTCAAAGTTTGTCATAATTTTCTATTTGCAGTACAGGGTTCCCACATTTTTTAAACAATTATTACTTTAGTAAGAACCTGAAGCACAAAATTATCATGGAAAGATTTACTCTACTCAAGCACTCCCAAAAAGAGATAATAAATATTTTAGAGCTGAGCAAAACTACATTTACATTCACACAATTAGCAAACTTCAATCCGAAGCGACTTCCGGTGCATTCGTGGTTTATATTTTAACAGCATCAAGACGTTGAAAAGCTGTGTTACAAGAAAGGAGATCAGTGAAAACTTTTTCATACATTATCATTCAAAGGTTTGGACACATACACTCATTCCTCACCGTTTCCTACATGTTAAAATAATCGTCAAGTGATGTAAACTCTGAAGCAGCACAAATATGATTAAAACTGAATTAAAACTCTCCTGTAGCCCTCTCTGAGCGCCAACTTTATGAGGTGATTTTAAACAATTGAAGGAAGAAGATGAGCACTTCGTGATGCTTCTGCTCTAACATACCTAAAACATTTATTATAATTATATTTTGTGTGTGTATGTGCGCGCGCGCGTGTAGTAACTGATGTCCGTTACTGTCACTGGACCGTTAAAATTTAAACCATCGAGGCGGGAACCGTATTTAACCCAACTGCTGGGTCATACTGTCACTAAAAAATATATCCCAACAAATTTTAAGGTAACCCAACATAATGACCCAATGTGTTTAACCCAGAACCACCATTTTTTTTTTGTCTGTAAATGCATTTCTCTTCAGATAACGAGGCTTTTCACATCCTGAGAGCATCTGCGATGGGCGCCCAAACTTTTGACCTAAAAACAGGTGTCATTTACCTTCTTTTTACCCTTGCAGTGGCAGCACACCGTCCACAGGTACTTGAGAGTCCTCCACAGCAGGATGATGAAGAGACCCCCAAAGAAAGTGACCATGGAGGAGGCGAGGAAAGCCCACCACATCCTCTGGCCGTTCACAGGGTCACAGGGCACGTCAGAGGTGTAGGGGATGATCACATCCATCTTCCGAACCGAGGACGGACCCGCTTTTGAATTCTCGATGAAATTGATCATTATTGTGGAGAGCTGCTTCTCATCACCGTCGTCATCTTCACCTTCTTCAGTGGGGAGCATCGAGCGTCTTTCTGGAGATCCCGGCAGCGCCCCACACCTGACGATCAGCCATGTTTGGCAGGGCGGACAGCCCCGCGTGTGTGTCCCCGTGTGCGCGCACACTCCTCCCGCCGCGCTCTCTGCTCTCGCCCGCTCTTCGGTTCTCCACGCACCCAGTGACGCGCGGCTGAGAAGTCGTCCTCAAAACGCACGTAAACTCCTATTAGAAAAGCGTCGGTACGTCTTTAAACGATGTCGTACTGTGGATATTTATCATGACGAAAAACATTCCCCCGATTTAAAGCCTGCGTGACCGCCGTTTCCCCCGTCAGTCCGGCGCTGATCTCCCCGTGCGCTCTCTGATGGACAGACCGCTGTCTAATCACCTCGCTCTCATTCGGTAACGTGTTGCGTTCAGATCCGATCTATTCATTCGGCGCGTTTAGGGCAGATTTACAGGTACCGGAGGGCGGAGTCAGTCAGTCTGATGCCCGTCAGAACGTCTCCAAACCCAGCAAGTAGTCCATCAATCGCTCCCATTGTACAGACATCTGCCGTCTTCAGAAAAACATCATCTATTTTCAGTGGGTGAATTATGTGAGGGGGTGGAGGGGGACGCTTAAAACATGATAAAATATTTAAAACGCTTCAGTAACCACAAAAAGTACGATTTCAAGTTAAAACGCTGGCACGCATGAAGCCGCTTTAGCCCGAGAACGTAACCATGGTAACAGCGTTATATGACGAAAATCGAGTGGTGTATCGAAAATATATATATAGTTTACTGTCATTATTATTAATTATTATTAACTTACACAACAAAATATAATCACAAAACATTATGCTTATTTTAAAATGTCTTCGTAACAGTTCGATAAAATAAACATTTGCGTTGAGCGAGCGCGAGCTTTAGCCAAACTGCCATATATATAAAAATACTCTTTTAAAATAACCAAACTTTTTCTTCTTTTTTTTTATATTGAAATGTGGCATATTACGATATAGCTATGACTTTAAAATTAAAAGCGTTGACAAGTTTAATTTACTACATGATTTAAAAAATAAAAAAGCTGCAATTTCTACAAATATTCTCAATAATCAGTTGTTTTAATTGTTAAAGTCTTATTGCGTAACATGAGCTCTTTTTTCCTTTTGCTTGATAACAAATAATCTTCCCACTGCCATATGATACTTTCGTCATCCAGAAATAATATTTCACCTGATATTTGAAGTTTATATAATCCTCATTATGATGATCGGTGAAGTAGGATATGGCGCCATCTCGGCGACTCCTCACAGGAACTGCATCATGACCTGTGGGACACAAGTGCCATAAAAACACCAGGGATTGTAGAAATTTATAGAATTCCAGGTTTTCCATGACTTCAGAAACTGAAAACATACAGATGGGAAAAATGACTAAAGTGTAAACAGCCGTGTTTAATTTAGACTTTATTAATATAACAATTACAAAATCATATTTTTGTCATAGGATTCTTTAATGTGGCAGTACCAATGTGTTATACAATTATAAAACATTACGAGAAACAATTTTAAATGGAATTATGTGTTTTTTCCAGCTACAAACGCCAACGCCAGAGTGATGATGCCGTCGGAGAGTGATGTTGAAGCAGCTACACCAGGCGACTCGTTTCATTGGTCAGAAAAGGAAGTGATGTCACTGTGGCTAGTGAGCACCCGTCTGTAAGGTAAACAGGAAGACTAGTGTAGTACCACTGAGTTTCACTACAGAGAGGATTAACTAACTATTCCCGAACGTGGATTACTGAATCTCCCGTCGGGATTAATAAAGTAAAGTAGGTCTGTCCACCTTTCCATCGAACTCAAGTGCAAAATACAGGCAAAGCAGAAGGAAACGTTTGGCACGTCTGTTTCTGAACAGGAAGATACTCGACCACAAAAGACATTTAAATTAGAGTTAAAAACAGTAAAAATAATCAGAGCATATAGTAGAATGATCATGCAGCAGATTATTGCATCGTTCATTTAAATAATAAAAAAGTACACTTAAAAGAAAATGAAATAAAGAAACTGCTACATTAAAGCTTAAAGGAGGAGTTCACCCAAAAACGAAAAAGATTTGCCTGTCGTTTCAAACCCGAAGTTGCAGAAAGTTCAGGCTGCTCTTGTCCACGCGGTGAGAGCGAACGGAGGCGGATGCTGTCGAGCGTCACAACGACAAAAAACACTTTATTCTGATTCACGTGACCGCTGTGAGCGAAAAAACATCTCAAAATGAACATTTCCCCCTCAGCTCTCTAAATACATTATTTCACGGCTCTTTCGTGTTGTTTTCTGAGGCCCGTCTGCGTTCGCTGTGCGGAAAAGAGCAGCTCAAACATCCGCTTCTGTGTTCCACTGAACGAGAGAGTAAATGATGACAGAAGGTTCATTTTCGGGTGAATGAATCCTTTAACACGGCGATCAGAAAACAAGCCTAACAGTCAGTATTTTGAGCGTCTGTGTGGAACTAGCGTCTGCCGGGATGGGATCGGACCCACGCAGGGACAGATACGTGAAGTTAAACATTCAAGTAAGCTGGTTCAGCTCTGTAAACATGAAGAACTACATGAAAGCCCTCATAAATTAGTGTTACCACAGAGAAAACACAGTGAACGGAGGATATTGCTGCTCGATCAGATGTGATCGCTGCCTGAGGAGTGTCTGTTCAGGGCTGGGCGATATTAACAGCAATATTTACATAAAACAGGACATTTATGAGCGATGAATCTTTGAATCAGAGTTGTGAATCTAGCTGAAATAAGCTGCTTGCTCATTAAACGCTTCATATTTAATGAACGCATGACAGCGCCCAGCCCCGGGGAGTTTACAGCAGTGGAGTGTTATTATCATTATTATTATTATTATTATTATTACAGCCAGGTGTTATTATTGTGAAGGAAGTGTGTTTATCTGTCGCGGGGACTCTGTTCACGTGCTTCCGTCAGGAATCCACAGGACTTTGTTCTGCTCCTGCTCCACGACGGCCATGATCTGAGAGCACGTGTTGGACAGACTGCCGGCCTGGACGACACCTGCATCAGAACAGCAGCAACACAAATCACACACCAACACGTCGTCGTCACACGTGCGTCACCGTGTAAATGCATGCGTGTGCGTCTCAGACCTGTGAAGTATTTGCTGTAGTCTTGTTCGATCCTCTGCGCAGACTCAAACTGCTCTTTGGAATGTTTTTGTGACACTTTGTCTCGCAGATACACGGGGTCTTTCTGCTCCCTGAGTCGATGAAACACACACAGACACAACTACTGCACAGAGTCACATGCATTTATAAGCACTTCTAGTTAACAGAGTCATTGTTTTACAAATCCTGAGTCTTTGCATTCAAGTCTCAAGTTAATACAGACAAGTCTAAGTCAATTCCAAGTCATGTGACTCAATTCCACATCCCTGGCTTTAGTAGAGTGACTGATTCAAATTGAGTCTTTTTCATTATAAAGAACCATGTGAGAGTCATGCAATAATAAATAAGGCATTGTGTCGTATGTTTTTGCATGCACTGAATGTGACGAGACACATTAACACTAGGAAAAACAGACGTTCAGGATGAATTTGAGACATTAATGAGCTCAAATGAGCATTTGTCCATGCAAACATCTGACAGCAGACGTCACTTACTTGATCTGCTTGGCGTTTCTGTATCGTATGAATATGATGATGGGGTAAATGTTTACGACGTGCAGGCGCTCGATGGCGTGAGGTGCGATGTCCAGCAGACAATGACAGTCCTGAGAGAGAGAGAGAGAGAGAGAGAGAGAGAGAGAGCATGAGCTCAGAATGAGAATGTTTTGAGTGAAAAACTAATAATAAATTAGAATCTCATGAAAACATGTACAGATATATATATATATATATATATATATATATATAATTTTTTATTATTTATTATTATATAAATACACATGTATGTATATTTATATATTTATATTCATATATAATTTATATTATATATAAATATTTTATATATAAATATATATTTTTGTTAAATATATACATGCATGTGTGTGTATTTATATATACATAAACACACAGTACACACATGTAAAACAGCACTATTTATATATATATTTTTATTATTTTAGCATATATTATATTTTGTTTAATATATTACTATATACTATTTGTATTTCAATATAACTATTATATTATATGAGACAGAAAGAGAGAAAATTATATATTTAATATAATACAATTTTATTTAATATATTTACTACATACTACATGCATTACAACTACATTTATTATCATATTGTGTATATATATATATATAAAATAACAATTACATAATAAATACAATTTTACATTTTAAATAAGTGGTTTAGAATTATTAAGATATTTTTTTGACAATTTCATGACATTCTCTTCATTTTTTTTTTTTTTTTTTACTGTTTGCAACATTTGTTACTTTGCATAAAAAGTATCTGATAAATAAATAAATAAATATGTATATATGTATATACACACACATACATACATACATACGTACACACACACATTCACGGAATCAGATTCAGATGTGTGTAAACAGATTCACGTCAAACTTAAACTATTCCCACTCAGCGACTGGAACAAGAGTCGCTTCTCTCACCTTCTCTGTAATTTCCTTAATAGACGCCACAGTGGTCACATCAAAGTGTCCGCTCCTGCGCTTGTAATCGATGAAGAGACAGTCTTTGACGCCTCTCTCAATGGCCTGCTGGGTAGCCTTCATCCCCTCTGAACAAAACCAAGAGCGAGTGAGAATTTGACATCATCTTTTTATCATCCCACAGTCATAAACAGGCAAAAATGAAAACACAGTCAAGGTAGCGATCTCACCAGGTAAACAGCGGCAGTATTTACCAGGAGCCTCTCTGAGCAGCATGTCTTTGATTGGCTCAACCAGAGGCCCCAGTATCAGCACCGGCCTGCGATTGGCCGATTCAACTTTCTGCACGCGCTGATACGCCGGACTCACACAGTCTGAACACACACCATCACACACAGAGTCAATGAGAAACTAAAGGTGAAGTTTTAGAACAGAGTCACATGTGTGTTGTTTCTCACCCTCCATGTACAGCACGGAGTCGGTGCTGACGGCGTCTGCCGCGGGAGCGTCGCGCCCGTCTCTGGAGCTGCTGCGCTTGTGTTTGAGCTTACGGCGAAAGAACGAGCGGCGCGCCGCGGCTGAGAGCGTTTTACCGGATCCACTCTCGTCCTTACCATCTGTGATGCTGTACCGCCGCTGAGCATCTTGATCCATCCTACACACACACACACACACACACACACGCTTTATCATGTGCACTGAAGAGTGTTGAATGAATTTTTCATGTTTAACTATAAAACAAAACCAGTGATGATTACATGAAGATCACATACATGCACTTGCTGGGCACATGTCCGCGCATCAGCTTCTGTGCGTTCTCGTCCAGTTGCCATGCCAACCAGTAGCCGAAATTCCCCCTGGGCAGCGTGTCGTCCACATAGAGAATATCATCCTTCTTGAAACTCAACTCCTGCTCTAAATCACCAACATGGTCAAATAAAGCCCTGAAAGTCACACAGATGAAGAGTAAGAAACATCATGAAGAGCAGATGATATAATGTCATTAAATATTCATATGTGGCTTTAATATTAATGTAATAATTAAGGAAGGACGATTCTATATTCTAGTCAAAACTCAAAACACACGTTACCTGATGTAAAACCCGTCTCCAGGTGCGTCTTTGACCCTCCGGAAGTGTTCGGGTCGGTTCTGGACTCTGAGCACGACGTTCTCTGTGGGTTTCAGGATCTCTAAGTACACCTCCTCAGCCGTCTTATTCTTCAGACTTACTGAGTTACACTGCAAACAGGAAATGACATCACGACAGGGAAATGTCTAGTCTTGAAACATGTGTGATCTCTCCTCCGTACCTCCAGCATCAGGTCTCCAGGCTGCAGGCCGTCGGCTCCTCGAGCAGGACTGTCCTCTTCTAGGTCCTCCACGAAAACCCCCGTCAGGTTTCCTCCGCAGATCTTCAGCCCCAGATCCACCCGAGTCTTCCTCAGCACCACCTGCCTCGGCTCCGCCTGCTTCCTGCCCTCCCTGGCCAATCACAGAGCAGACAGCACAGTTAAACCAATTAGAGCAGGGGGCGTTCACGTCGCTGACAGCGAGAGAAAAAGAATGCGTGTGTTACCTGACGGCACTGTGAGGGCTGGATGTGGGCGTGGTCTGTTTGGAGGGCGGGGTCATGGTGCCCTCGTCCTGTTCGCTGAGCGTGTCAGGTGTTCCGGGCGTGGAGTGAGAGCTGATGGACGACTCCATGCGGGAGCTGACAGCATGAGTGGACATGTATTAGTATTAAGGGTGTCCAGTAGGGCTGTCATGAACAATTATTTTGGTAAACGAGTAATTGCTCAATTATTTTGACGATTAATCGAGTAATCGATCGATTAATTTGCCAAGTGATCGAGTATTTTGACGAGTAATCGGCCGGTTTTTACGCATAATTGCTCGATTATTTTGTCGATTAATCAAGCAATCGTATATTATTTTTGTCAAGTAATCAGTCAATTGTTTTGACAGGTAATCGAGTAATCGGCTGATTATTTCGACACAATCGGTCAATTATTTTTGTGATTAATCGAGTAATCTGTCGATTATTTTTGCCAATTGATCAAGTATTTTGACGAGTACTTGGTCAATTATTTTTGATCCGTAATCGACCAATTATTTTGATGCGCAATTGGTCAATTATTTTGAGTAATCGTCTATTATTTTTGGCGATTAATCAGATTTTTTGTGTAATTAAAATAGACCTAAGCTTTTAAAATGACTTAAAATACATAACAATGAGGCAATAATATTTGGTTCAAATAAAGTATCAAAAGCAAGTAATCATAAGGTTTTATAGAACAACACTGTTAAAATACATAATATAAACAATCATTTTATGTACATTATGTATTATAACAAATGCCTGCAGATGGCGCCAGCAGCCTGCTGTCGTTACCCTTTACAGCAGATCAAATCCTTGTTTAATATTGGCCAAACAACATTTAATTTAAATGTTTACTTTAATATGTGGCCACTTCTTTACGATAGAAAACAATAAACTATATAATAAACTATGTAATCGCCCAGCTTCAACTATGAGGCATGTAGATATTTTTTTGGAAGCACCAGAGAGTCACATGCTCTGTGTGTGCGTACCTCGAGCGCGAGTGGTTGCCCAGCTGGTACATGTGTGGGTTGTACTGTGCCAGTATGGTGATGGTGTCACACTGCTGCCCAATGATGAGTCTCGCCTGCTGCTCCGTGGCGTTCCTGAGATTAATGCCGTTAAACTAAAGAGAGACAGGAAGTGATTCACAGGTGTTGAAATTAAGACTCCTATTTTAAAGAGTGTTTTCTAACGCACCTCCAGCAGCTGATCTCCAAACTCCAGGTGGTGCTGCTGAGCAATGCTGCCTCCCGTTACCTTGGAAACAAAAATGCCACCATTCTCCCCACCCACGATGGAGATGCCCAGAGGCTCCGCCCCTTTGGGGATAGTGACACATCGTGGTTCTTCTATGTACGGCCTGAAACACAAAAACACAATATGGGCCATCAGCTTCATCAGCCAACAAAACCAAAAAAATCTAAGAGTTCTAAGAGCATGCATTTAAAGAGACATGACATAAAAAGAGGACAAAAGAAAAGCAAATAAGATAAATTCACTTAAACAGCAAAAACTGAGCCTGTTTGCTTGTTCATTTTAGTGTTCTCACTGCGTAGTGGACAAACCTCAGGATCCGTAAAGACGCAAACCACAATCTCTGAGCTCGAGAAAGCTTCAGGTTAGACCTGTTACGCAACGCACATCTGGAGCAGGAAGGAGAGAAATGGGGCAGAAGAGCAGAAAGACTAGAAAGGAGTCAAGCAGATCTGAGGTAAATAAAGTACGAGAGGAAGAGGAGGAGAACGCCCGTGACAGGCTGCAAGATGGCGCCATATTTACTCACCCTCATGTTTTTATGAACCTGTGTGAGCTTTTACTGCTTCTGTGAATGGGTGTGAATCTGTTTATTCGATCATATGACTTTAGTCAACTTATGGCATATGGACTATTGTTATGATTCTTATAAGTTTTTGTCCTTTTTGAACTCACTATGAACTGTTGTATTGAACAGAATGATTTGAGATCATGAGGGCGAGTAAATGACATTAACTATCTATTTCTATTTCTACCTGTCCCTTCTCCTGTCTATTGGCACAGGGCTGACTGACAGCCTGGTCTGGGCGGAGATGGAGCCCTGTGATTGGCTGCTGGTGAAGGAGGCGGCGTCCAGAGGAGAGAGGGGCGGAGTTACGAGACTTGGGCTGCTGCAGTCAGAGTGAGACAGTGATCCTGAAACACAACAACAACAATGTTTTGGTTTGTACAATTATATGTACGTCCATCATCCACGCAACTACAGGTAATGTTATAAACCAGATTTTTACGAGATCAGCACCTCTGTCAGAGCCATGAACAGATCGAGCATAGCGAGGGGTGGAGGGAATCTTGATGCGCTGCTCGCGGTACTGAGACAAACCTACAGACGTAAACACAGACATGATCATCATCAGTCACAGAAGACAGACTTTACATTCATCGATGAGATTATTGACTACAGACTTGAGATAACCAATCACAGACTGCATATTTTAGAGTCATGAGGGTCATGAGAGTTAAGCGCTAGTGCACTTGGTGTGGCGTTCGGGGTACAGACCCAGTCTTGCGCTGGAGGGCAGGGAGTTGGTGTTGTGCGGCCCTGATCCGCGAGAGCCGTCGAACAGTTCACCGGAGCACTTGTGGTTGAGATCCACACTCCATCGCCCCTGGTGCTGCGGACTGCGGTTCAGAACACAGAGAGATTCACCGTCTCACATCGGAACGGATGCGATACGTCAGGAAGTGTGTGTGTGTGTGTGTGTGTGTGTGTGTGTGTGTACCTGACTTGAGTGTATGTGTGTGCAGGAACTGACGGAGAGTTAGTGGTTTTGACACAGTGACTCCAGGCCGTGTACACTGGGTTCCTCATGACCGCGGTGACAGCAGGGTAGGGAGACAGCGTTCTGGGAGCAGTGTCTAGACACACAAACACACAAATAAATGGTTTTGACATCACACACACACACACACACACACACACACAGAACTGGTCACTGTCTGATTGCTGTCAAACTCACGCGCTTGTACAGGTGAGAAGCCTGAACTGTGACGATTTGAGCGGAAAGGAGAGAACCGAACCAGATCCACAGGCTCAGGAGAGTGTTCGTCATGAGAGAAGCTCTGCAGCAGAGAACAAGATGAGGAAGTGATTATGACCATGTGATTAGTTGTAGTTGAGTTAACCCTGACATTTGAAATGCAACACCTTATTGAACCTTTAGAAAAAAGTCTAAACTGTCAATCAGACGACAGAAGGACTGTAGGAGATCGAGTGATCAGGTTTATCCGATCATGTTGATCATTTAGAGGCGTTAGAACTGTACATATCAAACATGATCCAGCAGGGATTATGAGGTGCAGCACCTGTGGATACGGCATCTTCAGGGGCGTGAGGCTGCGGCGTTGAGCGGGTGCGGAGCTCGGCCTTCCTCTCCTCATCTCCAGGTCATCTGCGCCCTGTCCGGGCGCTTCCTCCGTAAACGGCCCTCCGCCGCCGGACCCCTGTCTCTGAAGAACATTCCCGTTGCGGTCTCGATTTTCAAAATCAGACGTGGCTTTGTCTGCGGGTGCGGTCTGAATGGGCGTGGCCGGGGGCGAACCGGTGGTAATGGTGGAATCGGAGGCGGAGCTTCCCTGTGGTTTGTGTTTAAACTTGAAGGAGTCGCTGCGCTTGGGTGGGTCGGGTGGCGTCTGCCCCTCCGTCCAGGAGCTCTGCGGGGAATGTTTGGGCATCTGGGACAAACTGAGGTAGTCCAGCTTGGACGGCGTCTCCGGCCGTTTGAACATGTCTGCGTCGAATATCGACTTCCGCTTCTTTGGGGTCTTAAAAATAGACAGCGGAGGGATGCTGTCAGCAGTCGTCATTGCAACCGCTACCATTTTCGGCCACGTGCCGCCGCTTTGTTTCCGCCTCTCCTGACCCATCTCTACGGCGATGCAGTCGCCGGGGGAAACGGGGTGAAAGGTGAGGGGTCGTTTAGAGTTGGGATGCAGACAGATCTCATGATACGGTTCCGAGCGATACTGACCGCGGTCGCTCTCGACGTCACGTGTGGGGCTGTACGTGTCTTTATGGCTGCTGGGCTGCTTCCTGCAGGGCCGCAGGTGATCGGCCGACTTCCCGTTGGAGTTCCTTTCACAGTCACGCTGGCTCTCTGTGAGACTCTGACCCGACAGACTCTGTGGAAAGAACTGGGATGAGGAGAAACAACTGTGAAACATTAAAGACTTCAGGAATGAGTGAGCTGATTGAAAAGGAAATTAATAATGATCAATAATGTCTCACCTTCAGGAGGGAAAGAGAAACGGAATCTCTGCAGCTCCGCAGGAGAGTCTCACATTCACTCACGGATTTATTATCCAGCGAAATTCCGTTTATCTGCCAGAAAAAATTAAACAAGCTTAAAATAACCACAGCAGATATGTTCATTATCCTCATTCTGTATTGCCTGCTGTAACTCTAACGAGACAGAATACATGCAAATGAGCCTCTGCTCTATCTACCAATCAGAGGCTCCCAATTTAGGAGTATGACTCGTTTCAGTAGCTTCAGATCTGGATACATTTTTCTCATTCATGTTCTCTCTTCAATAAGCTGTATAAGCTTTGAACCAAAACATCTAGCTCTGAGATGAACGTTACTATCATTTGAAGGAGAAAAAAGCCTGGCGTGACCTTTCCAACGTGATTACGTAATGCGTGGAGCATCACAGAGCAGTGCAAGACGAGCATTTGTGGTTAAAAAGTATAAAATTTTTTATTTTTTTTTAGAAAACGGCCGATGGTTTCTCTAGATAAGACTCTTATTCCTCGTCTGGGATCGTGTAGAGCTCTTTGAAGCTGCACTGAAACTGACATTTGGACCTTCAACCCGTTGAACCCCAGTGAAGTCCACTATATGGAGAAAAATCCTGGAATGTTTTCCTCAAAAACCTTCATTTCTTTTCGACTGAAGAAAGAAAGACATGAACATCTTGGATGACATGGAGGAGAGTAAATTATCAGGAGATTTGAATTCTAAAGTGAACTAATCCTTAAATAATGAGAAGTGGACCCTAAACTAAAATGTGAACTAATTATTATTATTCAAATTAATATTTTATTATTGTTAAAATGATAAAAAAACTAAACAAATCAGAATAAGAAATATATTACTACTGTAATAATATTGTTGTTGCACTTTAAAGTAAAAACATTTATTAATAATAATAATAATAATAATAATACTTTTATTTTACAGAACAATAGTAAAATTACTACTAGTATGTCTTAATTTCGTTGCTTTCAAATGTTAAACCATAGAGCTTTTATTCTAGTAACCAAAAAAATAAAATGCAGGGACTATTTTTTTTCCAAGGATTTACACAATTGGGGTCATAATTCAGTTCGGAAAATATGTAACTCACATTGAGAACCCGATCGCCGGGACACACCGAACCGTCCCTCGCCGCAGGACTGCCTGGAGAAACAGACGACACGAACACGCCACTCTCCAACCCAACACCACAATCTGCAGAGAGAGAGAGAGAGAGAGAGAGAGAGAGAGAAAATCACTGCACTGATGAAGGTGGTTTATCTGCCTGACCAACTGAAAGACAATGACCCCTGATCTGACCTTTGAGCCCTGCCAGTGTAAGGTGAACAGAGGTGACCATCCTTCCTCCAAGAGACTTCCTCCTGCGGACCACCATGTTGATGACCCCGCCTCCACTGAACACCGCCTTTATGACCTGCTTCCGGTCCTTATTGGCCAGATCCACATCGTTTATCTTCAACAACCAATCATTCACTCTGCGGTATGAACAAACGCTGGTTAGAAACGCACACCAATGCTGAACGGGAGACCGAGAACACAGAGTTCACCCACCTTAACCTGCCCTCCGCAATACTTCCTTTGTCCACCTTGCTCACGAATATCCCATAATCCCCGGGTAGATACGGGTCGCTCACCCCCTCAGCGATATCGAAACCAAAAGCACTCAAATCCATGTCGTCCTATAGGACGGATCAGAGATGGTGATGATTGAAACTCTTGGTTTATATTTATGCTTCATGTCAATTAACAAAAAATGTTTTTAATAGCTTTGGAGGTTCATCACAGCTTCATACCGCACTCCTCTCAAACTCCACCGTCTCCGTTTCCCACTCCAGCGAGTCCGTATCGATAGCCGAGTCGTGAGAATTGTGGGCCATCAGCTGGCGAAAACGTGACTCCTTCTCCAGCTGCTCCTCCATACACTCCCTGAAACACATTTTAGGAAGAGTTCACATAATTTACTCCAACCTGAGAATGATTCATTCTTTCATTCTCTTCAAAAGAATAAGAGTCATTTGTTTGGGAATCAAACTAATTTCTTTCGCCATGTAGATTCAGCAGAAAACCTTTAGTATTTTAGTACAGCGTCTCGTTCACGTGCAGAAGAATGCAGACGCTCATCAATCATTAAGAGAACATAAAAATAATTCAGTCCAGTAGATTCCCTGATGTGATGGTGTGTGTTTGAGACTCACTTGAGCTCCTTCAGTTCTCGCACCGCGTCGTTCTTCTGTTTCCGCAGGTCATCGAGGTTTCTCAGAGCGTCGGCGAGATCACTAACAGCTCGGTCCCTCTCGCGCCGCAGGTTATCGCACAACGTCCTGATTCACACACACACACACACAGACAAACACAGCAATAATACGATTTAGAATATTGTTTTATAGGACCTTATAAGCAATTTTTGCTCATAAAATGAAAGCTGTCTGCTTTGGCCCCATTTTATGGAGCTTAAATAGTCTCAAAAATAACATTTTCAAAATATGACTCACAAAAGCATCATTTACTTTCACAAATGCACAACCCAACTTAAATGTACAAAATAAGAATTTATATATATTCTAAATATTTATAAACTTATTTAAATAAATAGAAACTCAAATATACATAAAATATAACATATATACTAAAAAAAATATATAATTTGAGCTCCATACTGTTTATACACTATTGCATCTGTTTTTGGATTTGAACATTATTGGGATTGGGTGGTTTTTAACAGTTATGAGGGCACAGATTTCATATGACGAGACACACTTGAACTGAATCACATGTGTAACAGAGATCTGCTCACCGTATGCTCTCTCTCTCTGCTACGATCTTGTCTCTCTCCTGGAAGGCCCAATCTCTGCGACACTTGGCCACCTCTGCCTCCTGCACAGCCTCCTGGAGCTCCTCCGAAATGGCCTCGCACTGTTTCCTCAAAACCTCCAGCTCCTTACTGACGCGCTCCATGTCCAGCGTTGCGCTGTCTTGCTTCTGCAGGAGAGAAATGCAATTAAATAACAGTAGTATACGAGTCCAGAGGTCGTGTGAACACAGGACAGGTACCTGTCTGGCCTGGTAGTACTCTCTCAGGAGCTGGTCTCTCTGGATGATGGCCTCCGTTCGCTCTTTACGGGCCACGTCACGCTCCTCTCGCACCATCTCGATGTCCTTACAGGCCTGGCTCAGCTCTTTCTGCGTCTCCGCCTTGTCCTGCACCTCGTGACAGTACTTCTCCAGCAGTTCTGTCTTTTCCCGGATCGCCCGGTCCCGGTCCAGCAGAGCGGAGTTCAGTTCCTGCGCACACAACACGTGTCAAACCATCAGTGAGTAAATTCTGCACGACAAAGAGGCAATGTTGAGCAGGTTATATTTTTTTTAGCGGTTCTTTAGGGTTCATATTATTTCTTTAATGGGAAAACTTTTGATTGATGATTCAAATGCATCAGTTTAGCTCACATGCCATACAAGATTACACCAGATTATGCAAGTCAAACATTTTATAAACGTTTCATATTTACTTTAAATGTTGTCTTTAGTAGTTGTGTGTGTTTGACCTGTCTCAGAGCCTCGATCTCCTCGCTGGCGACCCTCCTCTCGCTGGACGTGTTCTTGAGTTTGGCCTCGGCCGCCTCCAGTCCGGTCTGCAGCTTATCCACCTCCTTGATGACCTGATCTCTCTCGCTCATGATCAGTCTGTACTCGTTTAGCACGGAGTCTCTCTCCTCCTTCAGCTTCTCGCCGTCCTTCACCGCCTTCAGCTGCAGGGTCTTATAGCGCGTGTTCTCCATCTGGAGACGCTCGGTTTCTCTCTGCAGCTCCTCGTTCTGAGCGGACATCTTATTCAGCTCCTGTTGGAGGCTGTCAAACCTGAAAGAGATTGATATTTCGCTCTGCTTTAAAGGGTGCTTTTCCCATCTTCATCTGTCTTTAGTGTGTAATGTTGCTGTTTGAGCATGAAAAACGTATTATTATTCTTCTCTATATCAGTGTCAGTGTTTCTGAACTCCTGAAACGCCTCCATCTTGAGTTTTCTTCACAATATTCCTCATTTAAATAATTCATATGCAGAATAAAGGGGCGGGGCCTGGTTAAGTTAATTAGTAGTGTGTTGAAACTGGCGGTTATGGTAAGGGGCGGGACATTTCCAAAAAACCTCTAGTGTGTAGTTGTACCTCCTGATGGAGCCGCTGTACTGCTGCTGGAAGTGCAGCGCAGAGTCTCTCTGCTTCAGCAGAACCTCCTGCTGTTTCTGCAGACGTCTGTTCTCCTCCTCCATCTGCTCCAGGCGGCTCAGGTCGGCGTTGTGACTCGCCGTTTTCTCGTTGTATCGTTTCCTCAGCGCATCGTACTCTTTCTTCATCCCCTCCAGCTTGTTTAAGGCCGTGTCGTAAAGTTTATTCAGCAGGTCTGAAGAGCCGTTCTCCCTCATGACCTACAACAATAGATTGTGACACGACTGTGACCCTGAGGAGAAATTGAACCCATCACCAAATCACTGAGTTGACTAAATTTCCAGGATTAACTACAATATTTATATATAAGAGGATTATTTTAGGTGAGGAGTGAGAGATGTCTGGATAAATATCACTGACAAAATGCAGCATTGCACCAGCTGATGGCGCCACTGAGTCACAGATCAGGACTCAAAACACTTCAGATTAAAAACAACACAAAATGCCACATTTTGTATACCATGACATGTCAGAATGAAACCGATTATTCAGAAGAAAATAATATATCCATCAGAATTTGATCATACTGTAAAAATATAAATGATCCCACTGGTCACGTTATTTTTGCCTGTCCAACCGGAATCAGAACAAGAGGTCATATTAGAGGTTTTAAAGATTACATTTAAAAATAAAAGTTACTACATTTCAATGAAAGAACAAGAATATAGCAGTGTTATTTTGTATGATCTATATACTATTGTGGTTTTTATTAAAATATTGAATAGGGGTTTAACGATACACTCATGTCACGATTCAATACAAATCATGATAGTGAACTCACAATGTGATATTTTATGCCAAAATAAAGATGAGAGTTTTTTATTATAAAAATGTGTTGGCAACCCGAGTTTGAGTGCGTCTGGGGTTGTTTCTCGAACTCCTCTCTGTCTCTGGTGTATCTTCATAAGCACACAGTCTGAGGAAGACCTCACCTCACCTCACCTCACCTCACCTGTCATGCTTTCCAGCATTATTAATAGATTAAGAGCTTTTCCTCGTCTGAACAGACAGAAATACGAACCAGTCATTTCTTGACCTCAACTGACAGATACAGACAGATAGACGTGGAGAAACAAATGTCACGTTATATTAACAAATGACACAAAAACTGTTATTTTAGTATTAGTTATATATTATTGCAGTTTTTATTAATTTTCAATTAGCTGCAAATTATATTTATTTTGGTTTTAGTTTAGTAATTTAGTAATTGAACTTATTTCAGTTGGCTAGGCAACATTTCACACTTTCACTTTTTCATCTAATATTTATATTTTATATTATTTCAGCTTTATTTCAGTTAGGGTTGTGTGATATATACCGGTAGACACTATCGTCTCTTATTTAAACTTAAGTAGCAAAAACTGCATTAGTGTTTGCAAGTTCAATTCAGTTAAAATGCATCAATTTAAAACAGACAAATCAATGAAGAGATCTCTGCATGCCAGGGACTCACATGAACAGAGTTGAGCGTGCACGTGTGATGTCTACCTGTTGCTGCTGCAGGCGCATGTCGGCCACCTCTCTCTGGTCGCTGTCGTGTATGCGGCGCAGCTCGTCACATGTCTGCTGGAGCTGTGAGTGCTGCTGCACGAGCTGAGAGTAGTTCTGCTTCACGGCCTCCATCTCGTCCCGCAGCTGAGTCTGTTCACCAACCACACGCCCGTGAAGAGTGCTGAGAGACAGAGAGTCACATGTGTTACTGATCGACTCGGACATCAACTGTAACCGACGCATCAGTGAGCAGAACAACAAATTAAATGTTAATGTTTATTTTATCTACCAGATAAAATGATGACAATGGAAAAGACTTTAAGACTTTCATGGCACTAGCAATGCCAAGGTCATGGGTTCACTTCCCAGTGCCAACACTGTAAAAAATTATTTTTCAAAGATTATTGGAGTACGTTATCACCATTTCAGTTTTTCTACTTCAGAATTTCAGCACATGCACAAAAACACAACTCAATTCAACAAATCACAAATTTAAAATAGTTTTAAAGGGAAAATTAATAAAACTAAATCATTGGGTAATCTCAGATGAAGATGGAGATCCCTAATCTGTGTGTTTGCTTTACCACCAGATGTTGCTTTATCTCGCAGCAGCCAATCAGAGCCTTCCACATCACGCTAATGAGCACATCCTGCTGTCGGCCCATCCTCTCAAGCCCTGTCCCAAATGGTACCCTAAACACTCACTTCCTACAAGTCTGTGCTTTTGTGACGTAATGCCACTCTGACTGTTGGGTAGAAGTCTGCTGCGTAGCTCAACAAAAGTTTGAGCGCATATTGACCGCAAAAAAGGCGCTCGCGATCACCCTTCTGAAACCTAAAATGACAAATGGGGCACCCTATGGTCTCGAGGACTTCACGATCACACGCATGTGGTGCCCACTGTAAGTCCACAAGACTGTAAGTGCATATGAAGTGTGCCATTTGGGACAGGCCTCACACACACACACTCCTGTTACTCGCCTCGAGAGCAGCAGACAGTGTGTTGAGTCATTATTTGTTGATTTGATGGATAATGGGAGTACACAGTGATAAGAATATGACATAAAATGTTTTTTAAAATGTAATAATTGATTAAAATTAAAAATAAATAATTAAATGCAATTTATTAAATTCAAATGATATGGTTAGAACAAAAAGGCAAACATTGGCCGATATATCGGTTGACCACTAGATGTTCTGAAATTACACATAAAAATGAGTTTTTAATTAATTTACATTTTTAAAATGTAATTGATTAAAATGAAAAATATTTATTTAAAATCAAATTTTATATGGTTAGAACAAAAATGCCAAATATTGTCTGATATATCGGTTGACCACTAGACGTGTTCTCAGTTTATAAATTAAATTATTACATTCTAAAAAATGTATTAAATTAAAAGTGTATATGGTTAGAACTAAATTGCCCTCATAAAAGGTAAAAAAAAGCCCTTGAAAATGAACTCCATAAGGGAAATATAAGTGTAGAGATCTCACTGGTAGTAATCGGCATCTCTCACGGCCTCTTCGCATCTCTTCAGGGTTTTGGTGTGCTGGTTCTGCAGAGACTGTAGGTCTGACATGGCCTTCATGCACTGGAGCTTCAGACGCTCGTAATCGTGACCCGGCTTCACGCTCGGCCTACAGACACACAGACACATGTAAACGGCCCGAGCTCTACACTTCACACTGTGCCACATGATTTGGGTAATCATTCATTGTTCGTCATATACAGGTCTGATTGAGATGTTTCATTGAGATCACACACACATGCACAAGAAAGCTCAGTGTGTGTTTGTTCAGTGTCTGTCAGCATGCAGGTGAAGAGACAAAAACAGAGTCAAAAGCCCCGTTTATGAAATAGTAATGAAAGTACACATACTTTATTCATACACATAAAGCACTCTGTCCAATCTCACACTCACATACAGATAAGAAAATATGACTGGCAGGAGATTGAAACTGGCCATGAATCTCCAGGTCAGTAACAAACACCCTCTTCGATCTCTTTTACAGTTGCCCGTCTGTGTTAGCGTAGCTGCGGTCACCGTGTCACTGTACCTGCAGTCGTCGAAGGTGGTGCCGGGTGAGGAGAGGGCCAGTCTTTTGCGCAGGTCGTCTCGTTCACGGGTCACCTGTCTGAGTTGGAAGATCACAGTCTCCAGTTTCTCACTCATCACATGCTTGTCCAGGTGTGCAGGAGGGGGTGAGGATGCTGGGATAGACAGACAGAACATCAGTGCTCAGAAAATAAAATATTAGCACATGTACTGGTGTAGCTTTAGTGCTGAAGAGGTAAATTAGCAGCACGTGTAGATGCAGTGCTCAGAAGAGAGCTTCTCTTTCAAACGCAGATTTGAAGATGGAAGGCCAGTTTATAAACTTTCAGAGTCAGCTCTGCTCTTCATACAGATGTTATGAATAAACAATGATTTTATCTGGGCCACTGACGACCCGTCCCATATCCCTCGCTGCAGAAAACAAGAGCCGTCTGTCTCGTTTTAGACGTCTAATGGACAGAAGCGTCTCGCAGCTGGTGTCTGAGTTCGCTCTGTGTTTTTCACAGCGAGTGAGTCTCGCACCAGCAGAAGTCAGGAATATGTGTAGGACTGCAAAACATACGCTAGCGTTCAAACGTTTGGTGCAGTAAGATTTTTAATGTTTCTGAAAGAGTCTCTTCTGCTCAACAAGGCTGTGTTTATTTGATCAAAAATACAGTAAAAATAGTGAAATATTATTCCAATGTACATCAGCTGTTTTCTATGTGAATATATAGTAAAGTGTAATTTATTCCTGTGATCAAAGCTGAATTTTCAGCATCATTACTCCAGTCTTCAGTGTCACATGATCCTTCAGAAATCATTCTAATATGATGATTTGATGCTCAAGAAACATTTATGATTATTATCAATGTTGGAAACAGCTTCATATTTTAGTGGAAACTGATATATTTTATTTTTCAAGATTCTTTGATGAATAGAAAGTTCAAAAGAACAGCATTTATTGTAACATTATAAATGTCTTTACTGTCACTTTTGATCGATTTAATGTGTCTCTGCTGAACAGAAATATGTTTTTTTTTTAAATCTGACCCCAAACTTTTGAACTTTACTGTAAACATATAAACCAGATTTGGAAAATAATATAAAAAAGTCTTTAATTAAATTTTAATTAAAAAAAATATATATATTAAAAACTATTTATAGAGTACACAAAATAATAAAACCTGTAAAGAACATCACATCAAAAATCAAAAGATGAAAAAATATTGTTTGAAATTATAATAATATAGTTTCACAAAGTAAATGAAGCCTAATATAGTGGAATTTTTAGGAATTAATTTCAAGCACATTTCCCTCCTAAAAAAATTATTCAAGATGCAGTATGATGCTACTCTCCGAGAGGAAGGCATGCACCGAAACGCGTGTTTTGTGTGTAGCCATGAAATAATGAAGCTTTTTAATCGTGTCATGGTCATCCTACAACTACAATATGATGCTTCTGCAAGACAAAATGCTCAGAATAGCCATGGCTAACAAACACACACGCTATCCTGACAGGACTCACCGACGCTGCTGAGAGAACTGCTGCTCTCCGAGTCCGACGGCATCGCAGACAGAACGCTGCACGTGGAGCCTGAAACAAACAAACAAACAAACAAACAAACAAACAAACAAACAAACATCAACACGTACTCTATCATCAATGAGTGAATGAAACGTAAGAGCATCTGAACAGTCGTCTGCATCTCAATCTTCTCACTAGTGCCCTGTGTCCGTCAGTGTACGGTGAACATGAACACAGTTTCAGTGCGCTGGAATGAGTTTGGCAATGAAAAATGGCAGGTACTTTGAGACACACCTGTGAGAAGAACGGTTGCATGGACATCTCTACTTCTACTGAAATAAACAGTGCAGTCACACACACACACACACACACACACACACACACAGGCCTCCAGCTGTACTTGAGTAACTTGAGCCTGTAATTGGGCTTGAATGGAGACTCAGTTTCTCTCTCAGGACGGCTCTGTTCATTTGCTCGTCTTTCTTTCGCTCTACTGTCACACACTCACACTCACACTAACATATACTTCTGCATGGACACACTCACGACTTACACCTGATACACCACTGGTCTTCTTAAAGGAACAGTGCAAACTAAAAATGACAATTCTGTCCATTTCCTCACTCTCATGTCATTACAAAACTTTATGACTTCTTTTATCTGTGTAACAACCAAAGACGACATTTTGAAACTTTTTTTTTTTTTTTTCAAACAATGAAAGTCAATGGGATCCAGTTTTACAGTTATTAACATCGTAAATCTATTTTTTATTTAAAAAAAGAATGTACATTTGTAACTCTATACTTGTTTTATATATATAGCTGTTCACATCAGACGCAGATTTATGTGATAGTGTCAACACTATTAACACCAAAATTAATCTGCAGCAGTCGGGTTTTATTTTATACAATGTTCATTATTCATACCAATATATTATTTATGACGATAATTCAAGGTATCGGTATCGAAACTTTTGAATGATACCCAACCCTAATTGCTATTCACTCTGAATTTGCCTACCCTACCTTTAAAATAAGAAATAAATCATTCTATAAAAGCATAACCCTAAGTGCATCCAGAATATTTGGTTTCAGCACAGAATTTTAATTTCAAATCAAAGTTTGTAATGTTGTGATTCTCCTTGGGGATTATAACTCCTTAATGAAGATTTGTTTTAATCCCTATGGTAGAAATGAACGGAAAAAATACTTCCGGAACCAACGTCGGTGAAAAAGTGGGCGGCACTAATGCGCTTTTTCTTTAAAAATTCTTTAAAACATCTTTTGTGTTCTTTAAAGGAAAGAATTTGAAATGTTGTACTGCTGCTGTGAGTCTGTCTGTCTGTACAGCGGGCGGGTTGTGTTCATGTGTTCTGATCCGGTCGGATGCGCCGTCCACCTGCTGCCACCCATGAGACGGCACAGGATGAGCTCTGATCAACTCTCGTTCACACACACGTCGGAAATACCACGGATGCTGATGGAGAGAGAAACATGCACTGAAAGTATCATGGTAAATCCATGATTTTGGCCATGTAGAAGCACGCACACGCTCTCTCTCAGATGTTTCCTTTCTAACACACCAATGCTGAGAAATAATTAATACACAAGAGTTAATTAACACCTGAAGTTAATTATGATTATGTTTGCGAGGTGTGACAAGGCTCAGCGTTACTATAGCGACAGATCCAGACAGAGGCTGACAGGAACTGGGTCAACAGACGGGGAAACGAGCAGAAGAGATGCTGAACGTGTGTAAAATACTGACTCCTCACATGTGTTTCTAAACACACGAGTCACACCAGTCTGAATCTGACCACCTGACTCAGAGTCTGAATCTGACCACCTGACTCAGAGTCTGAATCTGACCACCTGACTCAGAGTCTGAATCTGACCACCTGACTCAGAGTCTGAATCTGACCACCTGACTCAGAGTCTGAATCTGAATGGATTCCACACAGTTTTGTGAAATTTCAGGAGTCGGTACCAAGTTTCTCGTTTCTCAGTACCAAAGCACGACCCTATGTTTGATCAGTGGCTACGCTTACATGCAACCAAATAATCCATTTGTAATTGGATTGACGGCTCAGTCGGATTTAAAAACGTTCATGTAAACACCTTAATCGATCCGATTGAGCTCGATCTGAATTAAATTTCGATCGGATTGGAAGGGGTGGTTTATTTCTTTTCTAATCCGATCCAGATCCAACGCTTGAATCCGACTACTTTCTCAATCGTATTCAGAAGTCTCTGGGTCACATGCGCAGTGCAGTGTTGACACGCATTACGCAGTGCGCAAGTTCACGTTCACGTCTTTAGTTGTAAAGATGTTTGCCAACAGGCAGGGGCGTAGCTGTATCCCTTCGTCATAATATTGGAAATCCTTCCTTTTTGAAACAAGAAGCGGAGCCAGTGGATATCACAAGAAGCAACTTGGAAACTTTGCGCAAGAATTATGCTGGTGAAAAAGTCTCAACCTCGGTCAGTATTCACTACAGAAAGTGAAAGTAAAAAGTGACGGAGCTGTCTGACGCTGCATTAACAGAGCATATTCTCTCCGAGACGAATTTCAACAAATTTATTAATTTTCTTAATTTATTTCATTATTTCTCTTGTGGACGTACATATAGGCTAGTGAAACAGTATTTCATGTTAAACAGGTTGTTTTTTTAAAGTCGGTGCTTGAAGTAAAGCTGCGCTTAATTTTCATTGATGACAATATTATAGCCTACACTCTTCATAATTTTAATTAGGCCTATAATTCATTGTATAATAGACCTAAAAAAATGTTTAAAACATTTTCAAAGATAGCTAATAGCCTAATCTTTTATTATCCTCACAGCACGTATTAATTTAATAATAAAAGAACCTAATAGTTATAATAATAGACTAGAAGAATGTAACAGGCCTACATTAATCGGAAATACCAAATCCTGTTAATATTGCCAAGATTTGATGCTTTTGACAATATCTCTGGCTATCCTCGATACATGATCATCAGTCGCAACACCGGTTTCATCACTTGCCCACCGTGGCACCGAGGTTAATTTTTTTTCCACTTTAATGTGTTAAAAATATTTGCATTTAATGCAATTAACGTAGTATCCGTTTTCTGCGTTATATGATCAAGCTCTTATTCATGCTAATGCTTTTAAACCATCCAAGCGCGACAAGGCAAAAGAGAACGCGCTGTCTTGTGAATGTCCTGCCTATGTGACACACACACACACACACACAACGCGCGCACGCTAGGATCGAGTTCTCTTCTGCACTTAACAAACCATAACATACACAAATTATGCCAAAATGTCTGTTTTGTCGAGTGTTTTTCAGTAAGAGTAACCCACCATTCAAGCAATTGCCATTAATTTGAAAGTGAAAGTCGGCCTTTCCGTAACAAAACATCGAAAGCTCAGCCGAACAGCTGATCATAGCTGTACAAGGCGGGTTTTTATTTAAATGTGAAATATGAAAAAATAAAACAAAATAAAATATTTTAAAAAATGAATTCATTAATAAAAAAAAAAATAGTGTGCGCGCGTATGTGTGCACATGTGAGTGAGTGTGCATGTGCTTCTGTCTGTGTGTGTGTGTGTGTGTGTCCTGTCTGGCATTTAAACAGAGTGCATGAAGCTTGGCAAACTACGGCCCATAAACTGGACTTCTATTTAATTCTGTCTCCCTCACACAGCTGTGAGCCGGACAACGGAAACTTGGACCCGACAGAGAAAGGCGCTCGATCTGTTGAGCCCTCTCTGTGTGTGCCAGACTGCATGCTGGGTAGAATCTCTGTGTCCTTCATTACTCACAGCCCTGAGAAACGGACTCCATATCACCAACTGGACGGAGTCATGACAGCTCATCTCTCCAGACCAGCTCTAAACTCGGCCTTCCACATGGGGCTTCATTACAGGTCATCCTCATCCGCCCGGGACTGACGCGCTCTATATGACTGAAGAACCACAGCATCACACACCACCGTCCCATCAATCACTACAAACCACAACACCGAATCAGAAACTAACACTTTACAAGGGTTCACTAGTTAACTAACAATAGTTTTACGCATTTATTAATCTTAATGTTAATATCAACATTTACAAATACATTATTAAGATTAAAAATTGTCTGTTAATAATATAAGCCAATGCACTGTGAACTAACATGACGTTTTGGTCTAGTGTTTCCCAAGAATTTGGTTATTAAACATGTTTTTTATTAATCTCTCTCTGAAAGGATTAATATCCTGATAATTTACTCTCCTCCATGTCATCCAAGATGTTCATGTCTTTCTTTCTTCAGTGGAAAAGAAATGAAGGTTTTTGAGGAAAACATTTCAGGATTTTTCTCCATATAGTGGACTTTAAGGTCCACTATATGGTCCAAATGTCAGTTTCAGTGCAGCTTCAAAGAGCTCTACATGATCCCAGACGAGGAATAAGAGTCTTATCTAGAGAAACCATCGGACATTTTCTAAAAAAAATTAAAATGATATACTTTTTAACCATAAATGCTCGTCTTGCACTGCTCTGTGATGCTCCACGCATTACGTAATCACGTTGGAAAGGTCACGTGTGACGTAGGCGGACCCCAGTGAAGTCCACTATATGGAGAAAAATCCTGGAATGTTTTCCTCAAAAACCTTCATTTCTTTTCCACTGAAGAAAGAAAGACATGAACATCTTGGATGACATGGAGGAGAGTAAATTATCAGGAGATTTTATTTCTGAAGTGAACTAATCCTTTAACCTCAGAGCTCTTGGTCTGCTTTGAACGCTCTATATATGTTAGCACTAAAAATCAATGGGGGAAAAAAAATGGGATTTTTACTTCCGGAGCCTGACTGTCACGTTCTATAGGGGTTTTATATAATTGAGGCGGACACAATCACTCAGGAGCCTGTTTATTTAATTGAAGCATGATTAAAAACAGCCCAGAGCCGCAGGACACATCAGTGAGAGGAAATGATCAGTGTGTTAAATTGAGCTAAACAAACCCAACAGACGCCCGCTGAGCTTTATATCGACGGCCATCATAGATCTCTAACTTCTCTAATTGATCAGAAATGCTCCATTTAACAGACAGACTCTAAACGACTCTTTCTTTCAGTCTGGAGCGGCTGCGCCGGTGCAATATTACTCTCATGTGTTTCTCTGTCATCCAATCAGATTCCTGTAACATGGGTTTAATGGCTTTCTAGGTAATGTTATTTGATCCAGCTTTAAGCTGCATTATTTTATAGTCGGCAGCTATTTCTGGCTTATGGCAAAAATCCCTGCACGTCTGATGAGTTTTTCTGGCCGCAGGAATCTTGGGAACATCTGTAACACATTTACTGTACGATGTTTCGCACGGCAGATTTACACAACAGCTCTATGACGCTTTACTCACCGACGGGTCTGTGTTTCCTATAAGCGTCGGTCTGACCACATCCAGCGCAAAAAGACTTCTGACAGTGTCAACAAAAACTAGATATTATATACAAAATATACACACAATAATACCAAATATTACATATGTGGCTACATCTCCAACATCAAGAAATAGCAGCAATGTGACATGCTAAAACTATTTTAAATCTTATTTTAACATAATTCATGCATAATTATTATGATATCATATACATTTAGAAACCATTTTGAGTATTTGTACTTAAAAATTAAAGTGTACTGCAACAAAATTAAGGTACCTAAAAATATAAAAACAACATCATAGATAGGCACTTCCAGATTCAGATAGATATGGAAAAAGCTATTAAATATTTAATTAAATTAATATTTAATAAAATTACATGTGTCATATATTATTATATTAGTAACACTCTAGTATGGGGAACACATATCCCCTATTAACTACGACTTTTGCCTCAATAAACTCTTCATTTACAGCTTATTAATAGTTAGTAAGGTTAAGTTTAGGTATGGAGTAGGATTTATGGGTGTAGAATATGGTCGTGCAGAATAAGGAATTAATATGTGCTTTATAAGCAGTAATAAACAGCCAATATCCTGGTAATAAGCAACTAGTTAAAAGTGAGGCTTGTTCCCATACTGAAGTGTTTAACATAAATATAGCTTAGAGTGTTTCTACATGTTGGAAATAGTTCATATGAATATTATTAGTGCTTGTATTGTTGATCCCGTCAGTATCCAGGTTAATTAACACTTCTCTGGATATATTGCTGGAATGACAACCAACTAAACTAAGGTGGTTCGGCTAGTAAACTTGGCTGGAATGTTGACAGAGTTTGGATGTTTTACCCGTGTTGTGGTTGTTCGCGGGCAGCAGAGCGCTGAGCAGCACCGGTTGGGTTTTCTCCAGAGCCCAGCAGAACTCCTGGAAATGATCCCTCTCCTTCTTCTCCACCAGCGTCTTGAGGAGCAGATGGACCTTCTCGGCGCCGCTGGAGCAGTTCTTGTCGAGCTCCGCGCGCTCGGCCGGGCTCAGACTGCCTGACTGGGCCAGCAGCTCCAGAACCCGATCCACATCTGTGACGGACTCGGACAACTTTTGCTGGCACTGCTCTAACAACTCTTTGTGCTTGGGATCCATCACACCCGAGCGACACAAAGCGCTGAAAACAACGAAGCTCCTGTTAAAGAGTTTTTTGTGTGAAATGGAAAGAAACAAGAAGCCATATTTGCGACTTTAGGAGAGACTCCAACGGTTTTTTCTTCTTCTTCTTCTTCTTCGGCTTCGGAGAGTCTCACATCTTTGCCAGTTTTCTGTTTCAGATCGTTTGACGGTGGTCCGACGGCGCTCGTAACTTTAACCCGCATTCGATCATTTTAGATTTGTTGTAAAGTTTGACAGTTTATCACAAATTAACTCCAATGATCTGAGGCGCGGCGGAGCTCCGCCATGACTCCACAACTCCGCAGCTGCTATCATCTGCCAATCAAAGCCTAGGAGCGGGAGGAGAAAGGAGGCCGGGGCGGGGCTTCCGCCTGCCAATCAAACCGGTTCAACGAGAGGGGAACGAGAAAGGGGCGGGGCTGCAACATGCCACTCAAAACAGTTAAATGGGAGGGGAACCAGAGAGGGGCGGGGCTTCCGATAAAACACCTAGGCGTTCACTATTTCATCATTTACAGACCAGTACAGAGTAATAAAACACTCTCATGCTTTGTTTTAATGTTTTATTTCTTTTAGATGTCTATGCTGTTCCTGTAAGTGTCTGCTTGTAGATAATAATGTGTTCATCGCAATAAGAAAAAACTGACAGTCTGAAGAGTTTATGTGAGAGTTCATATTAAATGCCTGACTATTATTAATATTAATTTTGTGAACCATACAAAATGAAAAACAATTGCTTTTTTCTATCATGAAAAACAAACAATTACTTACAAAGTGAAATTTCACTCAGTAATGTCCTGTGGTGTAGTTCATCTAAAACTATTTTAAACTTATTTTAAAACTTTTTTATGTTTGTACTGTTAAAAATCCAGTGCAGAATCATTGATGGAACTAATGAACTCAGAAAAAAAAAATTATTTATGGAGAAAAATGTACTATGCATAAGGTGTATATGTTAATATTAGAATAATAGTAATAGAATCTACATATCCAAATGTTTATTAGATAGAGCTGAGAAAATAAAACAAAACAGATTTTGGTTCCTGTTATCAAGGTTATATGGATTTTTATTTGGTTGTGATTCAAACAGTAAAGTCCACAAAGCACAGAATATATGATATTTGATTTTCCATTGTTAACTGTGTAATGTGTAACCTGAACACACACTCAACACACACTCACTGTCCACAGAAAACACACAATAACATAAACTGCAGCTCATAATAAACCATAGTATTTTAATAAACAGATTTAAACTCATGAGAAACACATTCACTTCATATAACTTTAATTAACAGGATGTTCATAATGAGTTGAGGTTAGTGAACAACATCAGCTTGAAGTTCATTTACATATTTTATATCTTTTGAAATATATTTGTAAAATAATATCTTTGGTATTTTGATATTATCAAACTGATCCACGATCAAATAGATCAAAACAAACCAAACGGAATCCATCAAACCCTTACTGATGTTTGTGCTGCTGATTTCCCTCCAAAATGATGTCACTTCCTGTCAGGTGATGTCATTAAGAAACTGGGATTTTATAAAATAAAAGACTAATGGGATTGAAAGTGATCTTGAGGACACAGGAAATTACAATAATATTCCTGAATATTCCTGTTTCAATGAAAGAACATTTAAATGTTCAGTTTCTCATTGATGAAGTTTGTTATAGTGCAGTAACAAGACAGAAATGATTTAATGTTTCAATGAAGGGACATGAGAATGAAGGTTAGCACACAGCAGGATTGATCCAGGTGTAATTTGAGCAAACAAACTGACATATGTGAGATGAGGACCTGAAAGGAGCAGTGCTCATGTGACTGTGTTTGGTGATTACATAACCTCACAATCTCACCGAGTGTTTAATTTGGAAACTCAACGGAGTCTCGACACCCTGCCCGACTCATCTGAGAGGACTGACGGTGGAGTTTCATTAGCTTTAGCACTGCTGGAACCAACAAATCACAACAAAAATGGTGATACCGGGGCTAGTTGTCACACTCTTTACTCCAGTGAATGCTTCTCAGTGTAGGTTTATATATGAAATTCAATTTCTGTACAGATACAAACCTTAAAGTCATGAAACACGGGAAATCTGCTGTTTATTGATATATTTGTCAATATCTAATTCATAACGAGAAACATATCTAATCATATTTAAACACTTTTCAACAAAATAATTATAAAACACCACAAAAATTAGTATAAAAAACATGTAGCCTACTGATACATACGTCCAAAAAGTCTTTTGACATGTTACATAAATATCAGACCATTATTTCGGCCAATGCAAATTATAAATAATCAATCGACCAACATTTAAAGATGTGACAACTTGCCCCAAACTGACATTAATAAAAAGTACTCTTGATCTGGGAACTCAATTTAACTTTTCTTTCCTCTTCTAAAACATTAGTTTGTATTGTGGATTGGTTTAAATCCCGGCCGTCACTGTAAACGGAGGCAGAATCTGCCTGATTTGAGAGGATTGTTGATCATATTTATCTGTTATTCTTATATGCTAAAGCTTTGAGGCGCTCATGATGTGCATTGAGTGTTTAAATCTGAAGCTCAGATTACACAGTCTGCTTCACATAATCTCCATGATACAAACCCAGTTTACAGCAATCATCAAAAAGACTGAATATATGTCTGATCCCAGATGGCATTTGGAATTGTGTCAGGCAAATGGATTCAAATGATTACAGCCAAAACTCCCAGATGAGGTCAATGTACACTAATGGAGCAGCACACACTATAGAAGGCCTGAGGTCATGAACACGACCTGTTTGTCCAATCAAATCACTTGATTCACTGGCGATCAACCACTGGTAACACCAGAGAGAACATCAGGGTTTATGTGGAGAAGATGCCCTGAAAAATGAATGAATGAAGATGTTTTCCTTCTTTGTTTATGCTTTGCAGGGATGAAAATGCATTTGAAATGCAAATTCAGTCTATTTTTGTGTCACGTGCAAGTGAACACTGCTACAGTTTGTACTTTAAAATAAGCAGCACACATAACAAAACACGGTAGCACTTTACAATAAGGTTCCATTAGTTGACTGCATTAGTTAAAGGGGTCATGAACTGCGTTGTTTTATTGTTTAATAATGTGGTGCACTTAAAATGTTAGTATGATTTTTACATCAAAAATTGTCATAATTTAGATTCTTTGATTTTATCCTCTGATTTGAACGCTCTGTTTTAAGGGGCGTGTCTGTGTGAGACTTCAGTGTAAACGCCCACTGCTGTGATTGGCTGACATCTTTGCATATCAAATAGCTCAGTATTACTCTCTCGAAAACTTTTAGCATGTTTTTACTATTACAGCTCTCAAGGTTAACTAATCGTGAAAAGTGTTGATTATAGCATTATATTTAGATCGTGGCATGAAAGGTTGCAGAGATGAACATTGTAGTCGATCACAGACATGTTGTTGAGATCATGAAAGCAGTGATCTCGTCATTGGAACTCAATTTCTGCACACTAATGAATGCTTTCATCAATAATGTAACTAAGAGATTCGTTGAATAAAACAGGAGTTTTGAGTCCAGAACTCAGTCCCTGATAAACTCACACTGTTTGATTGACAGCTCCAGCGATTGTAAAGGGAGCGTTCTTTGATTGCTTTCTATATATAATTTAATCACCGTTTAATAACAGATTATTTTCATAAGAGAAACATGGTGAAGCTGGCCGCTGAGTTTGATTTACTGACACACAGACAAAGATCATCTGACTGTACATGAATCATTAATATCAGATCAGGCATTAGAATTAACAGTTACTGACATGTTGCTGCATTACTGTCGAGTCCATATCGTAAAAGTCTGTTTGCACCGAAATGCGATTGATTTACCAAAGAATCCACAGTGAAATGTACCGAATACAAATAAATAAAGCTCAACTGAGACATTCACATTGTTGAAAATAAATAACCATATTCCTGCAATAGGATCCTTTGAAAGGTAATGTTATTTTAGTCCTGTATCGCTCTTCTCTCCTCCTCATCTCACTAACACACCAGTGGGCGGGGCTAACGCTGCAAAGATGAAGTAGGCGTTGATTTCTTCTGTGGAGGCGGAGTTTCACCTATCTAGAGACACATTCCAGGATCAGTCGTTCTCTGGGTCTGGTGTCAATAAAAGCTTTTATTGGACTAAGAAAGAAGATTTCAGTTCTGAAACTTACAGGATATTCTTATAGTACGATGACCTCTTACATATCAAAAGCTCAAGGAAAAGTTGATTTCTCAATTCATGACCCCTTTAAAAGTACACTATTTACCTTTTTTGCTAAAAAACAAAAAAACAAAAATGAGTCAATATAATCAATGTTTCTTCCAAAACGTGTTTTTGTCTTACCTTGATTCACTATGGTAAGCCTATTAATAAGTGTTAGAGCTGTCGGGATGGTTTTGGCGGGAAATCGCGTACATACGTCACTCGCTAGTGCGTATCTCGTCATATCCGTAAGGGAAAAGTAGCTCCGGTCGCTTTGACGAGTGTCTGGTGTGGGTGTGGCGGAGGTTTGTTGTCACAACGAGCGAGAATTGTTGACATGGAGCCGCTAAATTTCCCTCTCCCTCGTTTTTATTACTCAACATGTGAGTAAGGTGTTTTATTAAACAGATAAATAGCCACATGTATTTTATTTATTAATTTATTTTCAAGGAAGTAGCGTGTCTATTAATGGGTAAAGTTACAGTAACGTCTTGAGATCCTTTCCATCTAAGCCGGTTATATCTAGTAGTGAGAGTTTGATGAGCAGCAGGATAATCATATTCATCCGCACAGTCACACAGAGCCGAAGCACAACCAAAACAATGTTCTTCCGCGAAAACGCATGCAGTTTTGTTTTTTAACCGCTAGAGTGAAAAATATCTATGAAAAACACTTCTAAAGAATGTATTAATCTTACTTAATATTAATTTCATTATTTACTAATACATTACTAAAATCAAATCTGTTAATATTAATGGACCTGAGTTAACATGAACAAACAATACACAGCTGTATTTTTATTAACTAGCATAAACAAAGATTAATAAATACAACAGTATTGCTTATTGTTACCGGGGCCGTATTGTGAACTGTTACCCAAAACACAACAAATAATCAATCCAAAGTAAGAAAAGTAAAGTGAAAATTAACATTTATAAAGTGTTTTATTAAACAGACACAAATGTTATTAGACAAAACAGTACAGATTAGTTGGCTGAGTGAACATATTAAATCACAGACTAGTAAATCCCTGAAAAAGAGTAGTCTTCATGTTAATAAACAGCATAACACAGCTAGTGATTATCATGATGAGAGATTGGTCACTTTACCGCCCTCTACTGCTGCAGCGAAACACATTCATGCTAAAAAAAGAAAAAGAAAAGGTGAAGCTCACAAAACTGGTCATATTTCACCTCAAACTCAAATAGAATATGAAATTATGTTTTGCGTGAATAAAAAATTACGTCTATCTTAGAACCATTAATATATATAACTTTGATGCAAAAATCTTATTTTAAACTGTAAAAGGAAATTCAAATTGTATGCTTTTTATATATGATTTTAGTTTTTTTTTTTGCTATAAAAACAGCAAAAAATATTGTATTACAGTATTAAGAATCACTATACATAAGAATGACAATGAGTCTAGATGCATCAGTCATGGAAATGTATGGAAAATTACCTAATTGTGATAAAAAAAAACAACAACGCAAAAAGATCTTAGTGTTCATAAATCAGGCGTCACTTATTTTTAAGGTTGAAATATGACGTGTTTTCATGAGATTCACCCATCGAGACCTTCATGATGATTGACATGATTATATATTCATCATGAACTCTTGCATAGAGATCATAAAGCTCACTATATAAAACTATGGCATATATTTCAGCACTTCAAGTGACTCTTCAAGGCATCTGAGATTTCAGTGATGATTTTCAGATTGTTGAAACAGATATAGTTCTGATTGACCTTTGGCATCAGTTACTGAAGACACTGTACACATATATATATATATATTGATGCATCAACTGTTACAAAATATATATATTCTCTAGATATCATGCATAGTCTGATTAGATAGCAAAATAAAACAAATAATAAACTGAATTATAATAATAATAATGTCTCTAAGGCACAAATGACATGCTATTTTGGCTGTGAACTTTATAAAGCTATGAAGAGAAAGATTACTGTATTAGTTAACATGACTCTATTATCTGACATATATATGAGCAAGATTAATATGACGACGCCACATATCCCGTCATCGTGGTAACGTGTCTGTCGTCGTGGTTCTTCAGTCACTTCCTCCACACAGCTTCAGCAGCAGTTTCTTGTAATCTCCAGATGTGTCTCCCTGATTATTAGAGGGGAAAAATATGCTTAAAAAATACTTCATAATATTCTATTTCTAAATAAACTCTTTAATTTACTAATTAATTATACTTAAATATAGTATAAATAATGTGTGCCTCCTAAAATTAAAAGACTATAAACATTTTTAATGTTTTTGAAAGAGTCTCTTCTGCTCAACAAAGCTGTTTATTTGATCAAAAATACAGTAAAAACAGTGAAATATTATTCCAATGTAAATCAGCTGTTTATTCCTGTGATCAAAGCTGAACTTTCAGCATCATTACTCCAGTCTTCAGTGTCACATGATCCTTCAGAAATCATTCTGATATGATGATTTGATGCTCGAGAAACATTTATGATTATTATCAATGTTGAAAACTGCTTCATTTTTGTGGAAACCGTCATAATTCAGAAAATTCAGCTTTGATCACAGGAATAAATTACACTTTACTATATATTCACACAGAAAACATCTGTTTTACATTGGAATAATATTTCACTGTTTTTACTGTATTTTTGATCAAATAAACACAGCCTTGGAAAGATGAAGAGACTTCTCCATAAAACATTAAAAATGTTTATAGTCTTTTAATTTTAGGAGACAAAATTATTCTAAACTTTTGATCTGTACTAGTGTATTTATGTTTTATAAATAAATCATTGGGCCTGTAACAGTGTATAGTGTGTGTATTGTGTGTGTATAGTGTGTGTATAGTGTGTGTATTGTGTGTGTATAGTGTGTGTATAGTGTGTGTGTTGTGTGTGTATAGTGTGTGTGACTTACAGAGATGTGAGTGTAGAGTGACTTCCCGAACTGACGCAGATACTCCTGTCTGATGTCCAGCATGTCCACCTCAGAGCGGGTCACCATGATGCGGATCAGAGTCCTGTCTTTGGTGCCCGCACCCTACATGAAAGAAAACATCATCATCATCATCATGTATGCAGCGCCTGTTTGACCCCACAGTGACCCGCAATCACAGTTTTCTAACAGAAAAAGAGAATATGCATGTATATAATGTTCAGAAAATTAACCCACAAACAACCACTTATGACCATCAGACCTGCTGCTGAATGACCTCAGACATACATTAACATAGTAAAATGTGTCTTCATATATATATCAGCATATAGTTTACCTGCATGGCCTTGTGGAGCCGTTCAGCAAAGTAGGCAGGAGTGTTTTTAATGCACTTCACTGAAAAACAGCACAGATGAAACATGATTATGAACTTAAACTACACATTCCTCCATATTCTACAAAGATGAGTACTTTTTTTTTTTTTAATTATTAGTAATACATTTAATCAGTTACAGAATATCAATTTTATCATATTACTGTTGGCATTGTTTTATAAAAGCAAAACGCCTCTAATTTTAACATGTCTGAAAGAAGATGTGTTACAGAAGCAAAACAGACCAAAATCTCAAGAATGACCAGTGCATGAAGAAACTGGGTTTGCCTGCAGTGTCATATTTGCATATGTAAAACATTTAGGTATTTCACGCAATTTTGCATTCAAAACAAATGACTCAGTCTTGATTGTGTTCCAGTGCTGTGATTGGCTGTTTCTTGCCGCTGTCGGCTTCATCTAGATCAGCCATTGGCTGAGGTTTTGTGCTCAGGACCAATCAGAGCTCAGTACCCACCCACTGCCACCATGCCAGACTCCAAGTCTCCAGACGTCTCCCTGCAGATGCTCTTCTCGATGTCTCGACCGCACATCTGCTGGTACTCGTGAAACACTGCAGAGCACATCAGATCAGCCGTTACCCTCATTTAACAGAGCATCACGTGCGCTATAACACATGACTTATGAGCTCATAACTCATAACATAAGTTATAAAGCACTTTCAAAACTACCAAAGTACAAACATACTAAAAACAACCAGCCTAAATCACAATACCTGAATTACAAAAACAATGAAAATAAACAAGTCTTAATGTCCTTTAGTGCTTCACAAAACAAAACAAAAAAGGGTTGGAGCAATAAATGACTAAAAGAGGACAGAGTTTTTGCCAATTTTGGCCTAATGAGAAGCAAATAATGTAACTGTATATGACAGCAGATGAGGATGTTCACAGAACTTTACTGAATGAATGTTTTCTGGATGACTGGCTTTGAACACACTGTCCTAGTTAAGGAACCGAAGGCACTTCCTGTGTGTTCTGGGCGTTTCACCGCAGTGGGCCGGTGGTTTTACCTTGCCTGAGGTGAGGTTTACTGCGAGCGCACAGAATCGCATTGAACTGAGACTCGTCCGTGCCGACTTTATTCTCTCCCGCAGCGTAGAGTTTCTACAACACAGAAATCATCACACAATTCAACAGTGTTTTGATCTCCTGCATTGACACCACTGTATGAGAACTGAACTGAGCTGGACGATGACACCACTGTTTACTCCAGTGCTGATATAGATAAATTAATAACTATTGATTCTTACATCGGAATGAATCAATACTGAATTTACTTAAGCTGGACAATGACACCATTTTCTTTAAGAGCTGCTGTGCAGCCAAAATTATATACAGTTATCACTGTAAAGCTGCTTTGACACAATCTGCATTGTAAAAAGCGCTATATAAATAAAGGTGACTTGACTTGACTTGACACACGTGCCGTATGAAGCTGCAGCACAAAACATTAAAACATGAATTTGTTTAAGCAAATCAAGTCTTTTCTCCAACCTGAGCGTCCTGTTTGGCCAGAGAAACGTCCACAGTCTCTCTCTCATCTCGATTACCCTGAAAACAAATAATGCAAAACATTTAATCTAAAGTGTTCTCATTGAGCTTCCTGTGATCGAAGGTCATTGAAAAAGCAGAAATAAAATATAAATATTAGATGAAAATATTAAACTTAAAATAAAATGAAAGTGAGAAATGTTGCCTTGGCAAATAACTGAAATAAGTTTAACTAATACTAAAATAAATATAAATTGAAGGTAAATAAAAATACCAAAAAAAAAAAAAAAAAAAACACAAAATAATATTACTCTAACTAAAATTAAATATTAAAAAACTAATATAAATGACAAAAGCACAGAATATTACTATAACTAAAATTAAAATGAAAACTGAATATATAAAACAACTAATTCAATATGACTAAAACTGCTATAATGGTGTATAAATAATACTAAAATAACACTGATCTGCAGCAGATGATAAATCAAATGTTTATTCACAAGATTACAGTGTTTTATGAACCACATTTAGAGAAATAGATCATTTCTATTTTCCCTGATTAATAAATAAATTCAGTTTTCACAAAAACAATACAGCTATGAACGACTGTTTGATTTGCAAAACTGCAATCAAGACACTTTCATTTGTGTGGATATTTTCATATATAAGCACTGAGCATGCAGTAATACTCATCTCTAATATGAATGAAGCACAGACGGACGGAGAGTTTCAGTACCTGACAGAGAGAGACGAGCAGACGCCGGAAGTGTCCAGACGTGTCGCTGGTGATGGCGTCCTCCAGAGATTTACCGTAATCTGAACAACAAACACTGATCTGTAGGAGTTTCTCAAACACGTGATGGTGAGAGGTTTGGGAACACAGACTCACCTGCTTTATACAACCTCGTGATCTCCTTGATTTCAGCATTACTGCGGGAGGACAGGATCTCTATGAGACAGGCCTCGTCGGTTCCTGCGCCCTGAAAACACGGAGAACAACAATCATAGAAACATCATCTGAAACGTGATGTGGCTTATATAATGAAATCAGAGTCAAAACATGCACACATTAGGATTGGTGCTGAATGAGATGGTTATTTGTATAGCGCATTTCAGTTTCAGTTTCACTTTAAATCAATTGGTTTAGGCTTTGGTGTTTCTAATAAATGCCACTATAATTTCTGTTGGTTTTATACTTCATTTATTTATTACATTCCCATTCTGTTCTGAATACATTTAACCGGTTAACTGATCAAAGTGCAGATAAATGGAGTAATCGATTCTGAACTGAAACGAGTCGTCAGTAATTCAGTCTCACTTCTTGCTGTAGGTTTGTAACTAATTTGCATAATGCCAGCCTATTGGCTAACAGCGTCTCTTTGCCCCGCCCTCAATCACTGTAGTTGTATCTGAGACTGGAAGAGTTTGGTTCGTGTTGTTCATGTCGAGAAGACGCTGTTTTCTGCTGCCAAAGCAAATCCACGTTGATGAGATTGATACGGTAAAACCGTTACTGTTCGTATCACTGTGAATCAAGAGCTGAGATTCAGATATGATAATGAGTGTTTGGATTCTGACCAATCAGAGCAGAGCAGCTCTCAGAAAGGCGGGGTTTAGAGAGACCGAATCTTTGAACGAAGCGTTTCAGACACTGAGAGAAAAGAGCTGATGCTGCAGTGGATATTATGAGAACATTAAAGTGTTTTTGACCTTGGATGAATGTGAACCTGTTGTAGGAGACGAGAAACAACATTAGAAACCTTTAAAATAGAATAATAGAGGCACTTTAAGCTTCTGAATTATATGTGATGGAGGGTGAGAGTTTTTCAGTGAGTTTTAAAACGTGAGCACGCCGTTAGTTCCAGTCGGGCAGTATTACTCTTCTCTACTCTGTAATTACATGCCGTGTTTCATTAATGAGTTCTGTGTAACGAACACCGGCACATGTGATCTGTGCTGTAACTGGGTCAGTGTTGGCATGTGTCCTGCATTCTACCTGGGGTGAAGCGGTCAGCTTTTATCAGCAGTTAACAGAACATGAAATCCTGTGTAGGATGTTCCAAATCATTTCAGTTAGGATGATCCCTATGTAGAGAGCAAGGCAGCTCACTAGGAGACGTTTAAAGTCACCATGAAATCAAAGTGTTTATTCTAAGTGGTTTATCGGTTTTAAATTCATGTTCCTCATAATCTTGAATCAGAATATCTTCTCCTCCCTCTTGCAGCATCTCTTCTCTTCTCTGATGACGAGGGCGGGGCAACCTGTCACTCACATGAGATCCACCAATAGCAAACCACAACCATCCAATCAATTCCCCACAGACAAAATCAAGCCCCGCCCTACATTTGTTCTTGTTTGCGAAGCGTTTCACTCGGATATACGGCACAATAGAGGAGAAAAGACCAGCGCAACTTCCCTTTCATGACGACTTTAAATACCTGACCAAAATATCTAGTACCTGAGTGGATTTGGCCACATTTCCCTAGAAAATCAAGAGGAAAAGAAACCCTCACCGATATGGCCGCCTTCAGTTCAGAGGCGTCGAGCTGCGCAGGACTCTTCAGCATGGCCAACACCAAACTCTCAAAGTTTCCCGTCAGCTCCGACTTCAGGTCGTGAATCAGATCCTGTAAAACGTCATGATAGATGCACAGTTACACGCAAGACACCACAGCGGCAGATCTTCCACATTAATTGTTTGATTCGCTCACCTTGCCGTAGGTGGTTTTGTAGGCCGCCAACAACGGCACGCGCTGCTTGACGGTTCGATTGCCGAGAAGCTCGATGATGGCGTTCTCATCAGTTCCTACGAACGAAACAGACTCAGTCACTATCATGACTCATTATGTTTTATGGTTGAAATAAATCTGAGTGAATCAGTTTCTCCTCACCGAAGCCTTTCATGGCTTTCCGTAACACTTCGACATCTCTGAGAGGATCGGCACCGGGACAGTCCTTCATGGTGCCGCGGTAACCCTTCTGAACACAGACATCACAGGAAACAAATCAGTTACATTTTAGAATGTTACATTTTTTAAATGGTTTATATTTTAAAATCTGAAAATAGTATATCTGTACACGTAATTTTGTCTATTGTGTATTTTCTATATTTTTTACTGTATTGTATTATTTGTAATTTTATTGCCTATTATTATTATTATTCCTTTTTATTGCCTTTATCCCTGTGTATGTCTGTACTTTTTCTGCACTGGAATCTCCTGTCACCAACACACAGTACTTGAGAGTAAAAATACTTGGCATTGAAGCTGATTCTGATTATGAAAAGACGATTTTTTTTAAAACTATTAAAAAATATATTTTCAATAGTGTATATATATATAGTGTTTATTTATACTGTATATACACACACACACTACCATTCAAAAGTTTGGGGTCAGTAGTTTTTTTTTATTTTAAATAAATTAATACTTTTATTCAGAAAGGGCACATTAAATTGATCAGAAGTGACGGTACAGACACTTATAATGTGACAAAAAATATGAAGCAGCACAACTGTTTTCAACATTGATAATAATCAATAATTATTTTTGAGCAGCAAATCATCATATCAGAATGATTTCTGAAGGATCATGTGACACTGAAGACTGGAGTAATGATGCTGAAAAATCAATTCTTTAATCACAGGAATAAATTACAGTTTACAGTATATTCACATAGAAAACAGTTCTTTTGAATAGTAATAATATTTCACAATTTTACCGTTACTGTATTTTCGATCAAATAAATGCAGCCTTGGAGACTTAAAAAAAAAAAACCTAAAAAAAAATAAAAAAAAATCTTACCAACCCCAAACTTTTGAACGGTATGCAAATGATTAAACATTTTTTTATATTCATTTTCACACAAAATATGTCATATTATGGAAGTAAATGCATTGTGAAAGCAATTATTAGTAAAGACAATTGTTGTATTAAGAAAAAAAGACAAGAACTTTGCATGTCCAATTTCCTGTTTCAATGGGAAGTTACTAAAACCACTGAGGTATTGTTGTTTATGTTTCCCATTTTCTTTTGTGTCTTTCTTCTGGAAATTAGCCGTGAAACTGGGCACATTTAAAGAAATATTTTTTAATGTCAGGGTTTTCACACTGCATGACCAATACATTTTCTTGACAATTTATTCCTGGATTTTCATTGTGATGAGCAATTCTAGATGAGGAAATATTTTAGAATTTCAGTTAGTAATTCCAGGTTTCTGTGACTGTGGGAATCATGAAAATCTAAACCAAACTAAAGCACAAGCTTATAGTGGTCCATAAAGCTGACAGTCTCTCACATTGACAGCGGGAGCGGCCGGAGGTGTTGGTCCAGCCGGAGCGCCTCCTCCGTACCCGGGCATCGACGGGTTCGGCACCGGGGCACCTGGGTACGCTGGCATGGGCTGCTGTCCTGGCGCTGGGACCCCGGGGTATCCCTGAGGCATTCCTCCTCCGGGCTACACAAGATCATGCACATGATTAGTGTCAGAAGAGTCCAGCTTGAAGGAACAGTTATAACTGAAATACACAATATAACTGATTATGCACAATAAAAGAGGCAGAAATAAAGGTAGACTTACAGCTCCAAAGCCAGGTTGGGCGCCCCATCCACCTGCTGACAACATAAATAACAACGTGGATCACAGCACAACAACCACACGAAAATAAAAACACAATAAAAAATTATGCAGCAATAGAATGTTTTACAAAATATGCATAACGCATGAAAAGCAGAAACTGAAATGCATCTATTAGGGCCCTATGAAATCAGCGTGCAGAGCTCAGACTCACCAGCAGGGGGCATGTTGGGGTAGGTCCCAGGCTGGGCGGCAGGGTAACCTCCTGCCTGTGGCGGGAACCCTCCTCCCGGGGCAGCTGGGTATCCGCCGCCGGCCTGAGGAGGGTATCCGCCAGCCTGGGGTGGGTATCCTGCTCCGGGGGGATACGCTCCTGGCTGAGGCGGATAGTATCCTGCCTGGGGTGGAAAGCCACCGGGTTGGGGAGGGTATCCAGCCGGGGCCTGCTGATACGGGCCGGAGGCGGGCGGGTAGCTTCCACCTGCAGGAGGATATCCGGGATAACTCATCTCTGACACCTGGAGACAACAAAACATTGAGATCACAGTCACATGCAATTATAGGATGCGATTCAGTAACGTTGTTACAGCACTTTATCTCTGTTATATTTACAATGTTATCTCATATTTTGCTCTTAATAGTCTATTTATAAATGCATTCGATCTCTTTAACCAGAACTATTGTTACAATCACAACCAAAAACACCATTCAATCTTTGTCCCTCAGTCCCTCATGAAATGATACTAAAACCACCAGTAGGTGGCGGCAAATCACTGTCTTAACGAGTGAGTCATTGAATCATTCAGTCAAACGACGGCTGGTTCATTCAGGGATAAAGCAGGAGTGACTGACGCTGCGTCCGAAATCAAATACTTCTCTACTATATAGTACGCGAAAAACAGTATGAGAACAGAGAAGTATGTCCGAATTCACAGTATTTGAATACAGCAGCCGAAAAGTACCCGGATGACTTACTACTTCCAGCAAGATTCTGAAGTGCACATTCGATGGACACTTTACTATCCCATGAGGCCACAGGAGAGGATTTGTGAATGGAGCTGAAGGGACGTAATTGGCACTGGTAGGTCATGTGACAGTAACAACATGGCGGCTGTAGTACGTCCGAATTCATTCATACTACACACATTCGTACTATACAGAACATACTTTTTCAACGGTCGTGAAGTAAATTTAAATTCAAATGTAGTACGTACTCAACAGCACGTGATTTCTGACACAGCTCGAGTGAGTCGTCGAGTCATTCATTAGAAAGATTCATTCAAAAACGAGGATTCATTCAGTAACGAAACTCTGAGACGCACAATGGAACTATTTTCGTTGGCAAAACAGAGGAAAAACAGACAATACTGACAATATTGTGTCTAAAATGTCATCTAATAGCCTATTAACTTATTGTTTATTAAATTGTTGTATAAAATCAACATCATATTTGCAAACGTGCTGATTTTCGGGAAAACAGCACTTTTGCTCGTGATATTGCTTATAAATATTAAAAACAAGAACTTATACAAAGACTTTTTTTGCACCATATATTGGTTTTTAGAAGCATTTTTATTCATTTTGGTGGACCCAAGACCCCGATGATTTCTGGTGTGTGTGTTTGTCCAGCGCAAGCGGACGGAGGCCCTTCTGTTGCGACGCCCGTTTCAAGTGAAACACAGCAAAGCTGCTACTGGTCTTCACCAACAAAAGCAGATCACTGAACATCTCAATCATCATCAGCAACTCACATATGATAAATGATGTTGATAAAACCTCATCAGAGGATAATATACGATACCTGGCAAAACTTCAAATGTATTTCAGTGCATCAGAGTTATTTCACGTTATCTTAATTGCCATTTATCAGCAAAATAAAGTGTGCCTCAGTCATGATTCAGCAGATCAGATGTGATTGTGTGTGTGTCTCGTATCATCCTGTCGCTAAAACTCTAGTGTATAGTGTATCTTCTTTCTTTAATTCATTCACTTTGACCTCAAAATAATGTATTTTGCAAAACACAACTTGTAACTTTCCAAAAATGTCATGCTTTCTCATGAAAACTGTAGGTAAGAAAATTAACACCAAGTGACAAAAAATGCAATTAATTACACAAAGATCCACTCTGAGTATAATTCTATAATCATAGTACCATATGATTATTTTTAGTGCTTTCTCTTACCTTGCAATGGTCCTATGCTTTTCGTTTTATGACAGTTTTACCAGCGTAGCACTTTAATCTCGCTCAGACCCCGTCTGCGCACACATCTCAACCCTGAACTAAACCCCCGGATCAACATGATAAGAAATCTTCAAAGTCTTATAGGAGTGAATATTTCAACACAGTATGTATCCCATAATCCCACTGACCAAACAATTCAGCGTCTCCGTGTTGGGCGGCAGGTTTATCAGGTTTGTTCTGCTTATATAGGCTATAGGTTAACAAAACTCTAAATGTGTTACATGTTAAAGTTAGTTTTCTGCATGAATATGATCCACTTTGAGATCAGATCTTCATTTAAATCAATCTAAGAGCAAACGAAATTGACTCAGCTGAAAATTGTCATTTTGACCAAATAATTGGATTACTCAATAAATATTCATCCGTGACATTTAATATTTTGGTTTTCATCACTAATTATGTTTGTCTTTCTTTAGAAAAAAATATGAATAAAATAAAAAAAGTTTCTGTAATTTGGTTGATCTGACATGGAGTGAGCCTACAGAGCTGTGATCATAAAACTAAGCATTTAAATATCATTTTACTAAGATTTTATTGAAAGATATTGATATTTATATGTATTTTATGTCAGTATCTGCTACTGTTATAAAGATTTCATTGATTTACATTACAAGCATCAGAATTTAATCACTGTTTGACCATATAAATATCAGCATCTGCACCAAATTGCTTATTTTTGCTCAGTTTGAATAAAATTGAGTTTTTTTCCTTCCTCAAGCTCCATATTCTCACAACATCATACTGTATGAGCCGTAAAAGACTGATGTATCAACTGTGATAATAGAATTTTTTTATATATATTTAATCTAAAGGTTCATTAACTGCTACATTTAAATATTAAATAAATAAAATACTATAAAGTCATACATCAGGATTAAAAGACCTTCCTCTAATTAAATATTTAAAAACATGATAATGTTAGAGGTTCACAAAACTCTTACTCAAGCATCATTGTGATCAGTATTTAAATGAACCCTTTAAAGTAACGTGCAATTTTTAGATCACTCACAAAATCTAGTTCTTCAGAACTGCATAACCAGAAAAACACATTTTCTATAGGAATCTGTATGACTTTTTCAGGACACACTTTTAAAATCCCTTAAATTTCCTTGTTTTACGAGCACGGAAACTCATGCTGATTTGTTTAATATGATTCTTTCCAGGATTTGAAGATTTAACGCATATGTTAGTTGTTAAGGGTTCATTAACTTTCTATCGTGACTGCGCGCTGCTAGTTAGCTGTGGTTAACTCTCTGCTAACCCAGTGGTGGTCAGGGGTTAATTAACCCACAGTCACGCAGGCGTCTGTCATCATGCTTTACTCTTTTGCTATTGCAGCTCTGCTCTACAAACCTCATGTCTAAACATGCACCGATATACTCACAGTGCGACAATCGCATACTACACACTACATTACACTACACTATACACTACACACGGGTTGGCCATTCGGCATCGTTCTCTGCCTAAAGAAAAAAAAAATGGCAGCCGAATATTTCAGATTACACAACACACACTCAAACCCTCCGAAACAACTCACATCTTAATCCACACACAATTAGAACGTTCGACAGAGTGTTCGATAACACACACCTGAAGGGCGCGTTTATCGCGGATTAAAGCAGAATGTTACAATGTATCAGTGTTGTTCTGAAAACACGCGCGCGTCACACTGAACACAGAACAAACGCGGAAACACTCGATACATTGTTGTTTTAACGCAGAAAAAGGCTGTAAATGTAAAACTTACTGCGATGTGTGAAGTGTAGTAATGACTGGAGCTGGAGAGTTTGATCCGAATGAGGAAGTGGAGGGCGGCCGTCTGTCACAGTGGGTGTGACCGATGCTGATTCCTGTCCACATCACAGACTAATGAAATATGGGTAAACAAAACACACAGGCCGATCCCTGTCCTGGAGCACACTGCAGCCTACTCACTTCTGATTGAATATAATACTAAAATCTTTACATTTTCTGCTTCTGAAGGAAATCTAGGAGCTGTGTGCCTTAAATGATGAATTTGTTTGGGTTGTTACCATGACGTTGCTATAAATAATATAAATGCATTTTTTTACTACTTATTTATAGTTTACTATTTTACTACGCCTATTTGTTTTTAGTTTTAATTAATAATAAGTAATCCAATTATAATCCAATTACTTTTAGAATAACTATTCAAATAGGGACAAGTAAGTCCTTTAATCTAGTAAATTGCAAATATATAATATAATAACATAATATATCATAATATAGTATAACATAATATAATATAACAAATTAATATAATATAACATAATATAAAATGTCAGATAAAGCTTCTTACACTGAAGCACATCCATTAAAAATGTATCATGATTTTACAGCAACTATATATTTTGCTGGAAGCTATGATTCTTATGGCAGTTTTTGTAAGGGTGTCAGTCAGTTATAATATCTGTATAGTTTATGGAGAACTTTATTACAGCTGTTTTTAATTAGTGTAGGATCTGTTTTGAGATGCAGATGTAAAACACCAGAGAAAAGCCTCTTGAATTCACAGGACAGTTTTCTGGTGAACAGGCAGTTCTACAATATGAACAAACAAATCATTTGCATGGAAACAACAGCTTCCCTTCCTCCTGTCTGTCCCGGCCTTTCACCCGTATGGATAAACGTGTTTAGAAATGAAAGGGTTTGGCTTCAGAAGCAAATAGTGGAAAAACTGGTCACGTTCACATCAGGTGCGTCCCGACAGGTGAATGAACGTCATCAACCTCCAGATAAGGGAGGGAAACACCATTTCTAAGAAATTCCAAGGCTTGCCCTGATCCTCACACAACCCGACCATAACCATAACCATAATAAATCATGCATTTTATCTCAGAAATTCTATCATTCTTCCATGTTTCTTATTATGAAATACTATTTATATGTATTATATGTTAAATATATATTTATATAATAGTATGTAATGTGGATATAAACACTGGACAAAGCAAAAACACACCCAAACACACTCCTACAGCAGTTTCACAAAGTCCAAGTGCTTCACACAGCCTGTAATGGAGTCACATGACCAGCAGAGGGCACAATCTGCTCCTGATCATGTGATCTCTACACACTGAGTCCGGGTTGACTTATAACTTACTATTTATAATTATAATTTGGTAATCATGTCATTATAAAAGTTTGTAACATCCCTCATAATCAAGTTCTATCACAGGTTCAGATGCTCTTCATATTCTTCAATACTGCACAATATAAACTGATTTAATGAGCGCAGTTTTCTGGAGTATTTACTGTGATTGTATGACCCATTTCAGATGGACATTAGCAGGGATTTATTTGTCCTTTACTAAATTTCACTCGGAATCCTCGAAACGGGGAAGCGCGTGTATTTGAATATTAATTATGATCTGTTGACGTTTCTTGGTAGCCTTCCAATGGCGGCGCCACAGCTTATGAATATGCATCAGCCAACCGTCCTGCGCATATGATTGGTAAATCGCGGTGAATATGCGGTTAAACTTTCCTCCTCAGAGCGCGAGAACTGTCCCGTCCTGTCATTCTGCATCAATGTGACCCGAGCCCGGCACATCCTCTCATCTGAAGTGGATTTATCATAAGGAAGATGAGTTTGGGTCCAGCTCTAGAGCCCGCGCAACTTTTGAACTGGGTTTATCTGTCGCTGCAGGAGTCGCGGAGCAGTGCCGCTTCTGACGCGTTCACAGCATCTGACGGGAACTACAGCAACAAACCCGCGCCGGAGGATGTGAACGCGCATCTCAACAGCGACATCATCAGCAGCTTCATTCACGAGCGCAGAGAGGTGATGACGTCACGACACCCATCTATCTATCTATCTATCTATCTAACTATCTATCTATCTATCTAACTATCTATCTATCTATCTATCTATCCATCTATCTATCTATCTATCTATCTATCTATCTATCCATCTATCTATCTATCTATCTAACTATCTATCTATCTATCTATCTATCTATCTATCTATCTATCTATCTATCTATCCATCTATCTATCTATCTATCTAACTATCTATCTATCTATCTATCTATCTATCTATCTATCTATCCATCTATCTATCTATCTAACTATCTATCTATCTATCTATCTAGTTTAAAATTCTGGAAATTCCAGAACAGAAGATAAAGTAGGGAGTTTCACACTCTATTAAACTCTGTTGTTGTGTGCCGGAGTCAGACTTCAGTGCCGTATGGAAGACCAACGGGGTCAAACACGTGAAATTTGACGCGCGCACAGTTTGACCGCGTCAAGGCGGAAATTAGAACGTGTTTCCATAGTGACACGATGTTTCTATAAAAATCACGTTCAGACAGATGCATGTGGTCTTGCTATGGTCACAGGAATATGTTTTAGTCCTGCAGAACTGGACACATTAGAAAACTAGCATGAAAATTCAAGTGTCGCCCACAAATAAATGAAATAATGTTCTTCACTTCATCCTCTGAGTGGGTGATTTTTGGGTTAACAAGCACATCATGTGTATTTGTGCAGAGAAGGGGTGAGAAACGGTCCTGATTGGCTGGTTTCATTTGGGTCCAGCTGTGCCCGACAGTGTGCAAGTTCTCCCACAATGCACCTCTGGCTGGGGCGTAACTGGTGCATATCAGAGGGGAAACTGTGGAGACTCAGGTCGACCTGAAGAGTTCAGCTGCTCCTTACTGAGCCGTTTAGTTAAATTACTCTGCAAATGACCAGCTTACTGTAAAATGATAAATACATCACAGTCCATTTTGAATAAACTGGTGCATGAACACAATGACAAAAAAAAAATCTGATTCCATCATTCAAACATTGTGCCTCTTTATTGCAAGTGTATGTAATGAATTATCCCTTACTTTGGCTTTAGAAAGCACTGAATGAAAAAACACAGTTTTGGCTGAAGAGATTTGAAATTTTAGTGGTTTGGCTCCATGTTTGCAATGTGGAAAAACATCTGAGTTCAGCATTCATATTATAGGTGCATAAAATCAACATTCTGGAACAGAATTTGCAGTGATATGAAATATGATAAATGCAGGCTGTAGTGTATCTGATGCATGTGTTTCAAACTGCAGAATTACACATGCTGTAGCATACTACTTTTATATAATGCAAATATATCTTTAAATGTTTATCACTGCATGTTGCATAATATTTAACATGCTTCTTTAAACTAGTATAGAGTAAAAACTGCTCAATATGAAACAGGCGGTCTGCTGATATTCCATTCCGCACATAAACCTTCTGTTTCCTCACATGGAGCATCTCCTGAGATAGACTGAGGAAAAGGGATCGGAGAATCATATGGCAACGTCTGTCTTCCTGAGGAAAACGGAACATTCCCTCTCACACAGATCATCAAAACCACAGGACAAAATCATCAACAATCAATTAGAGTGTGTTTTAAAAGACAGAGAGGATCACTGGATCAGTGTAAAGGAGAATACATTATATATATTATATATTATATATATATATATATATATATATAAAGGAAACATTTTTATATTATTTTAAATATCAGCAACTCTCTGATTCTGACACTGTTTAACATTTTTAATGTTTATATTTTATGTTCTTATGTGTCTTTCTAATCAAACCAAACAACAGTGTCTGACACCTACTGGCATGTTGGAAAAAATAAAGTAAATATTAGAAATAAGAAAATGTACATAATGAATAAGGACAGAATAAAAAAGGAATTAAACTAAAAGAAATTAAGAATATTAAATGCAAATACATTCATTTATTTGCTTCTATCCAAAGTGACTTACATTGCATTCAAAGCAGGGTTATTATCGTTAACTAAAGCTAAAACCATAAAAAAAAGTATTTATTTCCTGAAATAAAATACTAAAACTTATTTAATTTTTAGGTAATAAGAATAACCAAATAAACTAAAACTTATAAATAAAAATAATGAAAACTATAATTAAATAAAAAAAACACACAATAAAATTACTTTTATGATACTTTTTTTTTATTTTATAAAAATACTGTCAATGATGCTAAAATAACACTGCTCGGTTCATGCATTCCCTGGGAATCAAACCTCGACCTTGGTGTTGCTCGCACTATCCGCTACTGTTCAAGCCACAGAATGGAAACATTCTATTATATTTCATATATAATCTAAATATAACAATGCCTATTGTATTTCGTTGAAGGTTGCATGTGTTTCTCTCTCTTCAGACTCTGTGCAGCAGCGTATTTCAGCGCTCGTCTCCCTACGGCTCTCTGAACGACATCGTGGAGGGTCTGAGTTTACTGACGGACAGCTTCTCTGAGCTCTCGCTCGCCTCTGAACCCAGAAAACTGCACAAGAAGCCTCCAGCCAACTACCTGTGCCACCTGTGCTTCAACAAGGGCCACTACATCAAAGACTGTCCGCAGGTAAACACACCTGAGCTCACACATCAGCTTATTAAAAGTAAAACCATATTATAGGATCTGTTGCTCTGCGATACTACTGGTGTGATTATCTGGAAATTATTTTCTGTAACTGACCTGTATTGCAAAATGTTACCCACAATCCATTGCATCAGACCAGCACCCCACCCATGAGCCGCTGTAATGAGCACCAGATGAACCTTCGGTGTTTATGAAAGATGATACAGTTCCTCGCCTTTCATGACATCATCGGCTGTCATAGATGAGAGGAAGCCCCCTTGACACCAGATTCAGCCGAACACACACGCGTCGTCTCCAGAAACGGAGGGAAAACCTTTTATTAGAAAGATGAAGTGATTTAGATCTCAGCATTTTAATTATTCTCAGGCGAGATGAAAGAAGAGACGATAACTAGAGCTGAAAACAGCCGTCACTTTATAATCCAGACGCTGAGTTACACGACGATTCCTGCTTTACATCCTTAGTGCTCAAAACACCTTCATTTTAAAACATACAGAAAGAACTCCAGAAGAAGAACTTGTTTTGACAAAGTTTGTGAGATTTGTGACATCAAATCTTTAAAAAAATATTAACAGTTTGAATTGAGATCCGGAAATGAGTAGATCTGCATGTGCTGCACATATTTACAGCTATTTCTCTGTTTTTCTGCACCACTCTAGCAACCATCCAGAACCCCTAGCAACCACCGAAAGCACCCTCGCAACCACCTAGCAACCATGCAGAACCCCCTTGCAACTGCGTAGCAACCACCTAGCAACACCCTAGCAACCACTCAGAACAGCTTAGCAACCTCTATAGCAACCACCTAGCAACTGTCTAGGTAGCAAACAGAACACCCTAGAAACTGCATATCAACATCCAAGCAACCACCTAGCAACCATCAAGAACACCATAGCAACCACCCTAACAACTGCATAGCAACTACCTAGCAACCACTCAGAACAGCTTAGCAACCACCTAGCAACACCCTAGCAACTGTCTAGGAACCAAACAGAACACCCTAGAAACTTCATATCAACATCCTAGCAACCACCCAGAACACCCTAGCAACCGCATAGCAACCACCTTGGCAACTGTATAGCAACACCCTAACAACTATCCAGAACATCCTAGCAACTGCCTAGCAACCACCCAGAACACACTATCAACTGCATATCAATACTTTAGCAACATAGCAACAGCTTAGCAACCACCTAAAAACCACCCAACTGCCTAGTAACACCCTAGCAACCATCCAGAAAACACCAGCTTCATTGTAGCTCCAAGGATCTCAGATTTTCCATCCCTAAATGCTACAGTAAATAAAACCAAATAATGTCTGGTTGGTCACTCCACGTCAGTCAGGTGATTTCAGAACAGAACAACCTGCAGTCAGACTATACTAGAGACTAACTGTGGGTGGAGCTTAAGAGAGAGGGCGGGATTTCACAGGATTTATTCATGTAACTAAAGGACCGTCCGTAATGACACATCTGCTCAGATTTTATAAGAGATCTTCTGATAATTCTCTCTCAAACTCAGTGTTGTGGCGTGGCCAGCGTACACACCTCCTGCTCTCCTCTCATCCAGACGTTTAGTTGTTTTTGTTTTGCCTGTCCACCTGTCAGCGTCCGTCTCACTGAAACCCAACACTGAAGCACAGCTGGACACGTCTGGCTGAGACCTGAAGAATAAAAGACCAGGATTTATATATGTAGGTGACTGGATGGACAAATATTTTTCACATATGTTGCCAAAAACATCTTAAAAACTTACTAAATGAACTTCTAATGGTAAATTTTCCACAAATGAGTCAGAAGAACGTTGGTTTTCTTTAGTATATGCTCTGTATCTGTATCAAGTCTCTGATTTGAATTGTTCTAGTCACTTCAGCGAAATCATCACATATTCTTCAACTATATAACTTAGTTTTATTGACAATTTGAAGTGTTGGTTTTGGACTGAGTGCAGTGCTCTGACACAGTAAACTCTCTCATGACCTTCCACCAGTATGTTATATTTCAGCAGTAATCCTATAATCCAGTATCTTCTTTCCCCACAGTTATCAAATTTACCTGAACAACTTTAAAGTGCTGAAGACATCTGTTGTTTGTGCTGGTAGTCGAGACACTGATCCTCAAAACTGAATTAGAAACATACTTCACACAAGTATTTAAACACAAACACTTTTTTAATGCGTTGTGTTGTTCCAAAATCATTCAGAATGTAAATTATAATATCATGCAAGCAACTTCTTCTATGATCAGGTTTCTCTTTTAAATTTGAATGTTTTATTGAGCAACTTAGTTAAACTTACATTGGCATGTTTATAGCTAGAAATTTAAATAACATAAAAAGTCATCAATAATATTAATATTTTACAATTTTTATATTTTTTACTCTGTGGCAGGGAAAAAACATTATAATTGCGAGACGTGAACTCAGAATTCCGAGAAAAGAAGTCATAGTTGTGCAAGATGTAAACTCAGAATTCAGAGAAAAAGGTCATAATTGCGAGACGTAAACTCAGAATTCAGAGAAAAAAAGTCATAGTTGTGCAAGATGTAAACTCAGAATTCCGAGAAAAAGGTCATAATTGCAAGACGTAAACTCAGAATTCCGAGAAAAAAGTCAATTGCGAGACGTAAACTCAGAATTCCGAGAAAAAAGTCATAATTGCGAGACGTAAACTCAGAATTCAGAGAAAAAAAAGTCATAATTGCGAGACGTAAACCCAGAATTCAGAGAAAAAAAGTTATAATTGTGAGACGTAAACTCAGAATTCCGAGAAAAAAAGTCAATTGCGAGACGTAAACTCAGAATTCCGAGAATAAAAGTCATAATTGCGAGATGTAAACCCAGAATTCAGAGAAAAAAAAGTTATAATTGCGAGACGTAAACTCAGAATTCAGAGAAAAAAAGTTATAATTGTGAGACGTAAACTCAGAATTCCGAGAAAAAAAGTCAATTGCGAGACGTAAACTCAGAATTCCGAGAATAAAAGTCAATTGCGAGACGTAAACTCAGAATTCCGAGAATAAAAGTCATAATTGCGAGATGTAAACCCAGAATTCAGAGAAAAAAAGTTATAATTGCGAGACGTAAACTCAGAATTCAGAGAAAAAAAGTCAATTGCGAGACGTAAACCCAGAATTCCGAGAAAAATTCATAGTTGTGAGATGTAAACTCAGAATTCCGAGGAAAAAAGTCATAATTGTGAGACGTAAACTCAGAATTCCGAGGAAAAAAGTCAATTGCGAGACATAAACCCAGAATTCTGAGAAAAAAAAATCATAATTGCAAGACGTAAACTCAGAATTCCGAGAAAAAAAGTCATAGTTGTGAGACGTAAACTTAGAATTCCTAGAAAAAAGTCAATTGCAAAACGTAAACCCAGAATTCAGAGAAAAAAAGTCATAATTGCAAGACGTAAACTCAGAATTCCAAGAAAAAAAGTCATAATTGCAAGACGTAAACTCAGAATTCTGAGAAAAAAAGTCATAATTGCGAGACGTAAACTTAGAATTCCAAGAAAAAAAGTCATAATTGCAAGACGTAAACTCAGAATTCAGAGAAAAAAAGTCATAATTGCGAGACGTAAACTCAGAATTCCAAGAAAAAAAAGTCATAATTGCAAGACGTAAACTCAGAATTCCGAGAAAAAAAGTCATAATTGCGAGACGTAAATCCAGAATTCTGAGAAAAAAAGTTATAATTGCGAGACGTAAACTTAGAATTCCTAGAAAAAAAAGTCATAATTGCGAGACGTAAACTTAGAATTCCAAGAAAAAAAGTCATAATTGCAAGACGTAAACTCAGAATTCAGAGAAAAAAAGTTATAATTGCGAGACGTAAACTCAGAATTCAGAGAAAAAAAGTCATAATTGCGAGACGTAAACCCAGAATTCCGAGAAAAAAAGTTATAATTGCGAGACGTAAACCCAGAATTCCGAGAAAAAAAGTTATAATTGCGAGACGTAAACCCAGAATTCAGAGAAAAAAAGTTATAATTGTGAGACGTAAACTCAGAATTCCGAGAAAAAAAGTCATAATTGCGAGACGTAAACCCAGAATTCCGAGAAAAAAAGTTATAATTGCGAGACGTAAACTCAGAATTCAGAGAAAAAAAGTCATAGTTGTGAGATAAAATGTTATTCCATGGCAGAAAACACCGGAACAACCATTAAACTTATGGGTCTAACCCATTTCTAGAGACCAGAATATCAGAGAGACGTTTAGGTGGGCTTTTTTTTTTTTAAGCAACCACCTAGCAACCATCCAGATCTGCTTAGTGACCACATAACAACATACTAGTAACCAAGCAAATCTCTGTAGCACTGAGAGTTTTGCAGAGTGAGTGTTAAACACTGGACACATCATCTGTGTGTGTGTGTGTGTGAATATAAGCCAGAACTCAGAGAATGTAAATCACTCATGCTGTGGGACGGACAGGAATGACATCTGTGGGTGTTTGACAGAGACGTTACTGTACTATAAATACTGTCAAGCTTCCAACACCATAAAAATAGCCTTATAAATATCTTTAAAAAGTGGACCACTGTAAATAAACCAGTGCAACTATAAAAACAGTCTTATTAGTGAAGTTTAAGAGCATATATAAAATATATAACTCCATCTGTAATGTGTGCACTCTCGCTCTGGCAGTGTTGTGAGGTTGGTTCACGGCCAGCAGTGAGGCGCGTCCGACTGATTCCAGTTACTGCATCTAGAGCAAATGTGGGCTGTGGATTCTGGACTTAAAAGTGTTATTAAAGAACACAACATGGATCTCATAATAACAGTGAATTATTAAAGTGAGTTTAACATTCTTTACCTGGAGGAAAATACATGGTTCAGAAGTTTCTCCTTCATTGTGTAATAGAGTATAATTTCATTGATGCACCAACTTCACAAGTGAGTCAATAGCTGTCATGTGGAAAATACAGTATAATACAGTACAAAAATACAGTAAAACAGTGAAATATTATTACAGTTTAAATCAGCTGTTTTCAGCATCATTACTCCAGTCTTCAGTGATTCTTCATTTATGATTATTATCAGTGTTGAAAACAGATTTCTGTGGAAACCGTCATACATTTTTTTTTTTTTTCAGGATTCTTTGATGAATAGAAAGTTCAAAAGTACAGCATTTATTCTAATTAGAAATCTTTACAAATTTATCTCTTCTGATGTAATTTAATGCATTCTTGCTGAACAAAAATCTTCATTACTGATCCCAAACGTTACTGTACTTTCTCTGAATGACTGAGTTTTGCTCAGAAAAGTTAAAGTCACTGCGTCTGAAACATGTTCATGTTCTTCAGGGTGTTTTAATGAGGGTGTGGACAGTATTTGATGGGGTTTGAAAAGGACTGCTGGGAAATCTTAAACTGACACTTAAACATATGGCTCTGAATTACAGGCACTGTATCAGATTTCTGTCGAGAGCCACTCCCAGAGTGCACTGCAGCAGGTTTAAGAAATGCATTATGGGAAGTTTACTTATAAAATCAAAGTATACACGTTGATTACAGTGATTTTAGCTTCTGACATCAGTACACTAATAATGATGATCTAAACAAACGACAGATCTTTCTTGCATCAGCGCGCCGCTCTAATGTCTCTCACTGCCAAAGCAAACGGAGCGAGGGAAGGTTTGGGTCTGTTAGGGAGGAATAACTGAGCACATGTTCTCCGCTGGATCTCACGAGAGCCGTGGGCTCTGATCGCTCTGATGGACTCCAGATGGAGGAGAGCCGGCGAAGGCCAATCCGCTCGCAGAGAACCTCCGCTGTGGAACTCTGGGAAAACGAGGCAGTGCAGCGGGAAGTCCTTGCACGCTAGATTGAGTGCGGATGGAGCATTTGCGGAAAAAAATGAGCAAGGATAGAGGAGATTATTACAGTGTTTGCAAGACTGCACTATGTTAATAAACCAAAAACAAGTTTTTATCTAAAGTAGGCCTAATAATGTAAATACTGCATTCAGAGTTATAGATCATTCAGTCTTAGATGTGCTGTCTGCTGTTGCCAACTACTGTCACTGGAATGTATCTAAAGCCTGCTCAAAAAAACAAAACAAAAAAAAAAGCGCTAGATGATGTCATTGTTAATTTGCATATTCATGGAATATATGCACGCAGCAATACAATTTCTACGATTAAAGTGAATCCAGAAAATATAAAAATAAAATCTAATTCAAAATATTAACAAAAACTGTAATAGTATATGAATGATAGTACCACTTCATGTCCGATGTAAAAAGCTTGAGAATCGCTCCATTAGACGCCCAAACTCTCAGAGATGTTTAGAGAATTTCTGTTATGATTGAACACATCCATCCGTCCGGTTTCCACTGTAAACTATCCTGTAATCTGAGTTTACCAAATGAAAACAGTCTCTGACTCTGTGTGTGTGTGTGTGTGTGTGTGTGTGTCTGACTCACATTTCCAGCTGCTAATATGTGGTTCTGTCACTGCCAGACTCCCGCAGCTGGACTCGATGATGATGATGACAGGTTGGTCATATAGAGCGGGGCTGGATCTGAAGGAGGGTTACAGGAGCCTCTCCCTCTCAGAGCCCGTCATCTGCACTGTGCAAAAAGGGAATTTGATGCATTCGGATTTGTAGTTTCTCTCAACTACTGTCTTAAAAATTGTCCTGAGTAACACTACTTTGTTAGGCCAATTTGAATTCATTCATGCTGGGAACTCACTAACCCTCAACCTATTATCAATACTGTTACATTAAAAACTCGTTTGACTCATTGGGAAACATTTGGGGGAATTGGTCTAACATGGATTTTTATGCAGTTACCAGTACATTTCTTAGTATTTGTGACTCGAATACTGGTGTAAACTGGAAAAGAGTCATCATGAAATCAAAATTGACCATTTTTATTTTTATGGAATATTGCAGTGTTTATTCTGAATGATTTATCATTATTATCAGCATCTCTTCTCTCTGATGACGAGGGCGGGGCAACCTGTCACTCACATGAGATCCACCAATAGCAAAACACAACCATCCAATCAATTCCCCACAGACAAAATCAAGCCCCGCCCTACATTTGTTCTTGTTTGAGAAGCGTTTCACTCGGATATACGGCACAATAGAGGAGAAAAGACTGCCGTTAAAGGATAGTGAAATGGACAGATGTCTTCAGTCGTGAGGCAGTTGTCATCTTTCATGTGGCTGTCAACATCTTCATTTCATTCAGTCACATTTCAGAGATTGCTGGTGGTCAGAATAACAGCGTTTCAGAGCCAAACGCTCACATTCCAGCTGTGATTACAGACCACTGAATCAACATCTCCTCCCTGAAGCAGCGGCTTTCATGTCACTGTTGCATCATAATTCAACAATGCTGAAGCTGGGCCGTCCTCCAAACGAAGCAAACATCTCACACTTCTACTTTAAAGAGCTGTGTAGATTTTCAGACTGAAAGAAACATCAGTAAAGCAGCAGCAGGTGGTTCGTATGGAGCCGGTGCAGCAGTGACGTGAGGCTCACATGCGTCTGATTAAATCACATATTAGTCACACAGAGCAGTAAACTGAACCTCCTCACATCCTACACAAATCAGTCCTCAACTACAACACTGGCTCTGGAATCATTAGAAATGCAGCTTGAATGATTTCAGAAAGATGTTTAAAGCATCTCAATGATCCTGAGCCAACCGCAGACATACTCATCGTGACTAAACACTCCTAATAACCACAGCACAGAGATTAAAGACATGTGAGTGCGGCGGGAGCTCTGTCACACACTGATCTTGAGTGCAGATTCGATTATGAAGCTTCATCCAAACAAATCAGTCCTTTAAATCTGAAACAGACCTCCTCATACACAGAGAACACAGTTTACACTAATATTCACTGTAGAGCCTCTTCTGGAAACATTTCAAATGTTACATTTTGAATTGTATCACAGTTCAGAATGTTAATCTGATTTAACACGACTGTAACACTGTAACAGTTTACATTAAGAACTGCAACATCACAGAACTGTTACAGTTTGACAAATGAAGCACTGGGGTTTCAAAAAAACATTAAATGAAACATTAAAGATTGAAAACCTCTATGACACATAGTAGAATTAAAGGATTAGTTCACTTTCCAATTAAAATTTCATGATAATTTACTCACCCCCATGTCATCCAAGATGTTTATGTATTTCTTTTTTCAGTCGAAAAGAAATGAAGGTTTTTGAGGAAAATATTAGAGGATTTTTCTCCATATAGTGGACTTCACTGGTCTCCAAATGGTTGAAGGTAAAAATGACAGTTTCAGTGCAGCTTCAAACGATACCAGACGAGGAATAAGGGTCTTATCTAGCGAAACGATCAGTCATTTTCAAAAATTTTTTTAAATGTATGTACTTTATATAAACAAATGATCGCTTTCAAGTGATTCCGCCAAAACCACACTTTCGTATTGTTCAAAAAGCTTACGCTGTATGTCCTACACCTTCCGTATTCAACTTACGGAACGAACGTGGCGCCAGTTCTGTTTTTTCTGTAAGTAGAATAGGGAAGGTGTTGGACATACTCCCTCAAAGGAGTATGTCCTAAAAACCAAAAATCCAGGAGGGAGGCGGACCAGGGGGCGGGATGGAGGGCCAGGTCCGTGGAAAAGAAGGCAGCCTGGAGACTGAGGTTGGACAGACGGCCAGGGCGGAGAAGTCTGGACAGTCGGCCAGGGCGGAGAAGGCTGGACAGTCGGCCAGGGCGGAGAAGGCTGGACAGTCGGCCAGGGCGGAGAAGGCTGGACAGACAGCCAGGGCGGAGAAGGCTGGACAGTCGGCCAGGGCGGAGAAGACCCCCACGGTGGAGCAGACGACCACCACAGCAGTTCAGACGGGCTTGAAGACCCTCACGGCGGAGCAGATGACCACCACAGCAGATCTGGTAATTCTGGAAACCACCATGGCTGATCAGTTGAAACTGAAACATGAAGCAAATTGGCCACTAGGGCCATAACTGGACAGGCAGGGAGCTCCGAAAAGCCCTCCAGGGCTCTGACTGGAATGTCCTCTCTGGTTGTGTTGAGGAAGGCAGACAGTTCTGGTACGACCTCTGCGGTCGTTTTGAGGCAGACAGGAATCTCAGGGACGACCACGAGGCTGGATTCTAGGATTGGGACAAACTCAGGACCGGACTCATGGAAAGTGGTGGACTCAGGAATGGACTCATAGATTGAAGCAAGCTCAGGAGCAGATTCATGGACGGGAGTAGTCCAAGAGAGGTGCAAACAGAGTCCAAAGGGCAAGGCGAGAGAGAAGTCCAAGACAGGCAGGTAATCAGAAAACAAGACGAAACTAGATTAGACTAGAACTAGACACTCAAACAAGGACTGGGAACTGGCTCCGTAAAGTAGCTACGCAAAACAGCATAAACGCTAAACAATACTCGTCAGCGAGAGAGAGGAAGTGCATGGCTTATGTAGGGTGTGTGATTGGCTGCAGGTGTGTGTGTAATCAGTGCAATGGATAATGGGAAAGTCCGGGGTGAAGTGCAAAAGTTAGTGTGGTGCAAGAGTCCATACAAAACAGAACTGGGATCGTGACACAACCGTTTGGAGACTATTGAAGTCCACTATATGGAGAAAAATCCTCAAATTTTCTCCTCAAAAACCTTCATTTCTTTTCGACTAAAGAAAGAAGGACATGGTCATCTTAGATGAGATGGAGGTGAGTAAATTATCAGGACATTTTAATTTAAAAGTGGACTAATCCTTTAACATTTAAAAGTTTGGAATAATTATGATTTTTAAAATGTTTTGAAAGAGTCTCTTCTGCTCACCAAGGCTGCATTTATTTGATCAAAAATACAGTAAAAACAGTGAAATATTATTAGAATGCAGATTATTAGATTAATTAGAATGAATATTATTAGAAAACAGATGTTTTCTAAGTGAATATATAGTAAAGACGGATATAGAATAGAATATATCAGTGTTGAAAACAGGCATATGTTTGTGGAAACTGTGATATTCAGGATTCTTTGATGAACAGAAGGTTCAAAAGAACAGCATTTATTAGAAATAGAATCTTTTGTAACATTATAAATGTCTTTACTGTCACTTTTGATCAATTTAATGCATCCTCGATGAATAAAAGTATTAATGAATGAAAGTGTGTAAGTCTACTGATGAACTAAAGACTGTTTTCTTACCAGGCTCGTCCTAAAGGAGAGGGTCTGACACCGTATCAGGGTAAGAAGAGGTGTTTTGGAGAGTACAAGTGTCCCAAATGCAAGAGGAAGTGGATGAGTGGAAACTCGTGGGCCAACATGGGTCAGGAGTGCATCAAATGCCACATCAACGTCTATCCTCACAAACAGGTGAACACGCTCGCTTCTAGACTGAAAAACAGCAGTTTAACAATCAGATTACATTTTGTCCTTGAAATGCGATACTTTAGCAAATGACATGAGATTTAACCATTAGTTTAATGTTTACCCCACTGGTGAACTTTTCAAAGTGTAAATCTAACACAGTTTAAAGCAGAATCTGACTTCAATCTGACTTTCTAAGTAAATGTTTCTTGCTTTAAGGATGTTTAGATATTTTGTTTTACTAGAAAACAAGACAAAGATACTGATGAAGATGTGACTGTTTTCTGTCTTGTCCATATAAACACAACTGCTTACGGCTCAGGAACTGAGAGTGAATGTTTGGAAGTTTTCTGGAGTTGCTTTATTGAAGCATCTCTACAAAATGAGCCACAAAAGAACATCTAAATGCATCTGAACAGACTTGAAACAGTAAAAGTTGGTGAGCATCTGTTTGTTATTAACTCACGACTGAGACATTCAGAAACTGGAGACATTGATGTAGTCGAGCTCTTTTGTTTTCATGAGGTTCTTTGCAGTATGTTTGGCAGGTTATGAAGTTTTGAAGCTGGTAGAAAACACTCGATGAAGAGCGCCGCTCTCCTCAACGCTCCTGACGTCCCTTTTTAATCTTCACCAGATGTTCTTCTGTATTGTAAATGTTGCTTTTAAGATACACGCTTTTATGTGCACATCACGGCTGCTTTTTGGCTTTCAAAATAATCAGGATTTTTTTTAAAGAGGCGATATTATGCCCTTTTATAAAGTTTTGGGCTCTACTAGAAACAGGTTGATTATTTTCCTCATATTCTCCATTGTTCAGCTCCTCTCTTCCCAGTCTGTCAGTAACGCTCTGTTTAGTTCCTGTCTCTATGAAGCCCCTCCTTCTGAAAAGCACAATGTGCTCTGATTGGTCGGCTGGAGCAGTGTGTTGTGATTGGTGTTTGGGAAATGTCCCGCCCCTTACCATAACCGCCAGTTTCAACACACTACTAACTAACTCAGCCAGGCCCCGCCCCTTTATTCTGCGTATGAATTATTTAAATGAGAAATATTGTGAAGAAAACTCAAGATGGAGGCGTTTCAGAGAGTTCAGAAACACTGACACTGATATAGAGAAGAACTCCCGCCTTTTTCATGCTCAAACAGCAACATTACTCACTAAAGACAGATGAAGATGGATAATAGGTGTTGTTTAAATGAAATATTTGGGATGAGCGGATGGATTTAGAATGTTTCCTCTGCGTTGGCAGCGTCCTCTGGAGAAACCTGACGGCCTGGACGTGTCGGACCAGAGCAAAGAACATCCTCAGCATCTCTGCCAGAAGTGTAAGGTGCTCGGATACTACTGCCGTCGAGTTCAGTGACCTCTGACCCCGCACCCTCATTCACCTCATGACTGGTGCTGAAATCGGCTTTAGCTGGACAATATTCACTGCTTCCTGACTGATTTAAAGCAGAACTCTGGGTTAAATGCCACAGAAAATAAATATATAGTCATATATAGTATATAATCATATGATATCAGGTTAGTTGCTGTGATTCACATGTGAAATATTCCTCTGCAGCTTTTAATAAAACACATTTCAGGGCAATAATTTACAGACAGAACATCAGCATCGAATGAATGATGTCGAGTCTGAACTGATGGAAACTGTCAGTCGATCGTTCCTGTTCTTCAGAACTCATTTAATTCTGTTGCTTTTTAAAAACCAATACTGAATATTAAACAATGACAAGATGAAGGCGATGTTAGTCACTGAGTGACGGACGGACTCGAAGAAACGGCACAAAACATCACAGAATCAACTCATTATATACTTACTGATGTTTGTGCTGCTGAGTTCCCTGCAAAATGATGTCACTTCCTGTTGGGTGATGTCATCAGGGACCTGGATTTTGTTAAAGTGATTATACATATATATATATATATATATAACAGGATGGAAAGTGATATTGAGGAAACAGGAAAACCTATAAATTGATTATTAATTAAAACAATATTGTTGTGAATAAGCGTTTTGATTAGAAAAAAAATGAAGAAACAGCTGGAATATTTTTTTGTTTTTTATTGTTTGGGTTTTTTGAAAAATCACCCCGTATTCAAAGCGAGATGTTGTGATCAATGAAAACTCCTAATAAGATTTGCATTTTTTAATTTTGACTAGTATTTTTCCTATATTCACACACATATGATGAGAACAGGATCGTCTTTCTCATGTTCAGTGCTTTAATGTCTATGAAATCTCATTTTGATGCCTGTTCTGTTTTTGATCATGTTGTTTTTGTTGATGAATTTTTGATCTTTAATGAACTTTTGATAACTGATTTTTTACACTTCACGAGTCTCTGAAGAACATATGGTGTGATTTTATGAAGCTTCGCTCAAGTGCCTGTTTATCAACCATTTCTGTGTTTTTGTGTAAAATATGAACAATAATAGTGAATAGCGCAAAAGAGATCAGAACATTAACAGTATTAATAGGTCTGAATGAAGTCTGTGCATGTTTTTTTTGTGAAATATACTTTATAATATCTCATATACAGTGGCATTTGAACACTTACTGTGTGAAGAAACAAGCACAAATCACAACATTTGATAAAAACAAGTTCGTCATTACTTCTTATGACTGCTGTTTAAATGTTTTGAATTTTCGCCGCTGTCGACGTCAAGACTGTGGTGCGTCTGTTTAAAGTGGATGAAATGGTAAAACGTTTATTCCCAGAATCCTCCACTCGCCAGCAGTTAATACTGGTTTCAAGCACAAACTTCAGAAGTGAATCCAGTTCACACACTCGAGATTCAGTTCTGAACACGATGACGTCCGCTCTAGTTGTTCTGCACTACATTAACATGAACGACTGTAAATCAGACTGTGAAATGTTTCTGCTTTAATAACCTGTGAAACACAGACATGTGCCTTATACAGATCGAACTGTACACAAATAAACTACTAAAACATCATTTCTTATTGCTCTTGGCTTTATTACCCAAACTCAGATAAACACTGCAGCACTGGCCATGATTCACAATCATGATTCATAATCTGAGAACGAGAGGTCAACAGATGCGACGTGTTCTCAGTCCAGATTAAACACAGTTATTATTACCAATATTACCTGAGAATGACGTTTAAAATGACTTTTTCACAGTGGATGTTGCTTTGAAGGGATAAAGCACCCAAAAATGATAGTTATGACATCATTTACTCACCCTAATGCCGAGATTCAAACCATATGATGCTCTTTTTCTGTACAACATCAGTTCATTGTGAAATTATGCTTTTCAGTCACTATAAAGAGTCATTTTGAGTGAGGATTCTTAAAAATTCTCCTTTTTTGTTCTAGATAAGAATAAAACATCACACAGCTTTGGATCAACATGAGAGTGAGTAAACACGTGTCTAGATTTCACATTATGGAGCTTTTGGCCCTTCTGAACATTTAGTAGTCGATGAATCAGTAGAAAGCGACTCGGTGAAATGACTCAGTGACTCGTGAGTCTACTTGAGTTCTCCACAGTCGCTGATGCTGATTCTCTTGGCGGTTCTTCCCGAGCGAGATCCCAGCGCCTCCACCTTCCTCACCACATCTAATCCGTCTTTAACGCTGCCGAACACCACGTGTCTCCCGTCCAGCCTGAAAACACACGACACACACGCTCAACGTCTCATCCGCTCATTCACACCCACATGACATGGAAGAAGATCTTCTCGTACCACTCTGTTTTGACTGTGCAGATGAAGAACTGGGATCCGTTCGTGTTCGGTCCAGCGTTCGCCATGGACAGAATACCTAACACACACACAAACACAACATTAGGAATGACTTCACGGGTCACAACTAGCGGTTAACTGGTACAGTATGTGTTTAACGGCTGATGACGATACTGATATATAGACAGCTGCTGATTTAAATGCATGTTGCATATTATATATATATATATATATATATATATATTATATATAGAGAGAGAGAGAGAGATGTGAAGTAATAAAAAAAATAATGAAGTAATGAATAATGAATAAAGTAATGAAGTAATAGAAAAAGTGTAATTTTATTGCTTAAAAAAAGCAATAAAAAGGGAAAGGAAACACACACACACACACATACATAAATTGTAATATGAAGCCATGTATATTTAAAAAATTAACTTCATCAATAACAAATATGAATGCTGAATATAATTTCTACATCACATGATTTTTGCTTCCAATGTTTTAAAATAGTAGCAAGTAAAATTAAGTGTTTTTATGACAATCTGCTCTTTTTCTGTCAGATTGAGATCAGTGTCATTTTAGCATTATTCATATTCTATTATTATATTTCATGATATTTTGCTTTTAGTTTTATATTTTCAGTTTTTATTTTAATTTTAGTTTATTTTAGTAATATTATTCTTATGAGTTTGTTTTTATATTTCCATTAAGCTTTGATTTATTTTTTATTTAATAATTTTAGAATTTCAACTTGAACTGTTTTATTTTATTTCAGCTTTATTTAAATCAACTAAAACTTAAAAATATATTTTTTTTAGTTTTAGTTAACATTAAAGCTGCTTTTCATTTGAACAGTTATTATAGCGCCATCTAGAGGCGTTTATCTGTTCCTGCAGAGAGCCTGAAGATCACAGTGATCAAACAAACCTTTACACACACATTCACCATGACAAGAATGACTGAAAACATTCATCGACTGAACACACACACACACACACACACACACATTAACAGACAGCAGGTGTGTTTACCTGGTCCGGTGTGTTTCAGTCTGAAGTTCTCATCTGCAAATCTCGGACCATAGATGGATTTTCCTCCGGTTCCGTTGTGGTTGGTAAAATCTCCTCCCTGAGAGAAACACACACTGGTGTAAATAATGTAAACCCATATTTAAACACACGTGATGTGATCACACGCAAAAAGCATTTGAGGCTTAAAACGAGCAAATATGAAACGTGTCATCATATGCAAATTAATCATGCAGGATTAGAGCGGTTCTTCTGTGACACGAAGACTTTCACAGGTTATTAAAGGGACATGTAAAATCACAATTTAAAGGGATAGTTCACCCAAAAATTAAACTTCTGTCATCATTTACTCACCCTCACACTGTTCCAAACCTGTATGAGTTTCATTCTTCTGTTGAACACAAAAGAAGATATTTTGAAGAATGTTTGTAACCAAAGTTGATGGACCCCATTGACTTTCATTGTACTTTTCCCCCATACTGGTTCCCAACCACCAAACATTCTTCAAAATATCTTCCAGAAGAAAGAAACTCACACAGGTTCAAAACAACACGAGTGTGAGTAAATGATGACAAAATTTTACTTTAAGTGTTAAGTCGAAGCCAAACCCAGAAGTGCCGCAGGTTTGATCTGAATCAGCTCCAGAAGCGTGTGTGATCTTGTTTTAGTTTTAGAACATCTAATATTTTAATCTTGTGAGGATTGTTACCTGACACATGAACTGTGGGATCACCCTGTGGAAGATGGAGCCCTTGTATCCGAAGCCATGTTCACCGGTGCACAGAGCTCTGAAATTCTCTGTCAGACACACAAAAGATCAAACATGGCTCCTGTGAGAGAAATAATCAATGTAACGCGTTTGTAAGGGTCTTACCTGCTGTTTTGGGCACAACATCCGCATTCAGCTGAAGTTCAGAAACAGAGTTAAAGGTCAATGAATGATAAGCTCTTGAAAAGATAGCAACTATAAAATATTCAATTGAAAAATTAATTCGTTTAATTTAAAAACATTTGTAATATCCAAAACTTTTCAGAAATATTTTACGCATTAAAGTGTTATAAAGTTAAGTATTTTTGCAGCAGTTTTCACAGGTTATGATGACGCTACTATGGAGAAGGCTGCGCTTATGAATATTAATTACGTCAAGATGCCGTTACTTTATAAACTCCAGTCGCGTTTTTCTAATTATTATCCATAAACCCTCGAAGAATTCGCTGATTCGCCAACCGTCCAGCGTCTAGCGCGCCAACGTCTGTCTTCCAGCCAATCAGAGCAGTTGCGTCATTAATATTCATACGCCAAGCCTTCCGCATAGTAGAGTTCGTAACTTCTCTCGCGCTCACTTCGAAGGTGACTCGACCGAGCGGTTCGTTATCCGCCGCGATGTCGAAGAACACCACCGGGTTGTTGTTGGCTTGAGCTCCGGTGGCGTACATGCGCGCAGCGGTAAACGCGAGCGAGCATAATTTAATCCTGTTGCTGATAATTAACATACTGATTCCGGTTACGGACTCCTGCCGCCGCCGCTGAGGTACAAACACACACAGGAAGAGCCGAGGAGTCACACGGAAGCGTTTAAAAGCGTGATGTGCGAGTGTGTCACATGCTGATTTCTGAAACATAAATATAAATAAATAAATGCATGTGCATTAATATAGGATAGGAATTAATATAAAACATAAATTAAGTAACATGTATTATATTTTAAGTTTAAAAATAAAATGTAACTATTTTATATTAAAAAGGAAAAATAAATAAATATGATTAATATGAATGCTTATTAGAAAATATCAAATGAAGTTAATTAAAATCAAAAGTAAAATCTGTGTTTTTACAGCAAAATCACAAATATATACTGTCTAGCATCTTTACACCTTCAACAGTTTACTGTGCAGTAGTTCAACAAATGTGAGCTTTTACATTTTAACTGTGTTTACTCGCTTTTGAAAACCCCCGCATCGCTTTTATCCTTATGACGTGTCCTCCTGGGAAGGCTGGGATAGAAAAGCATCCATCGATAAACGCTTCAGAATCTGGGTGGAAGCAGTAGACCATCCGGGGTTTCTCGCCTACTGTTTTATGAGGATTCGGACATACTACTCTTTTCATGTACTGTTTTCTCCTACTGTATAAAAGGTAAGTAGGCATATTGAACGCAACATTAGTATACGTGGAACCCCTCCTGTTCGAACCGCCCGCTCTAAGCGGGACTCAAACCCGGTCCGCTGGTATGGGAGGCGGGTGCTCTAACAAGGAGTCTAAAGACCGCAGTCTCGCGTCAGTCACTAGAGCGCCTCTTGAGGTCAGCGGAGTGAAGTTTACACACACAGCTCTTACCGGCCTACGTCCGTTACATACGCATGTCCAAATCTCACGGGAAATAGTACACCACCTACGTATATCTCGCCTACTGTTTTATGAATACTAAGGATTCAGATACATGAATACATACTATTCTTTCACCTACTTGCCCTTATAAAGTGTCTTTTCTCGCGAGAATGAATGACAGCTAATCATAAATTCAACACTAATGTTTAATAATGATTCGACTGAGACACTGGAAACATCTCTCGAGTCCCTTTATTTGTTTAATTGTGGAATTATGTACAGAGTCATAGAATCTATATTGTAAATGCAACAACCGACAGTTTTCATTCTCTCCGCTGATAATCTTTGGATCTCAGTAATTTTCCTCAAAAGCCAAACAGAAGAAATAAAACTGAACTGAAATACTGTATGACGAAAGCGCTTTCATACGCCAAACCTTCATCACATCATCACCATCAGCGTGTTATTCACATATCATGAATTACATTAAAGTGGCTATATGTAAGAATTTTCATGAATCGAAATTTTATTGCCTATGTGTGAACAGCTTGTAATGAAACTTAAAAAAACGAGACCATCTCCGACTTCCTAGGTTGTCATTTAAAGCCTGTATAGCCTGATTTTTATATGAAGGACTCGGGGACGTTTTTACCGGGAAAATTAAAAGGATGTAACGGTTACGCGCGCTCCCGAGAGCCACGCGTTCGATGACACCTGAAATTAATACTTATTTTCATGATAATGCCGAAAGAGCCATTCTGTACTGTAATGTCACTGTGTCATGCAAACAAAAGGGATTCATTTCAAACTATAGTCTTAAATATACTTTATATCACACTATCATAATTACCTCATCTGTCGACATCGCAGAGCTGCTGCAAACATCCACATCACTACCATCAGACGCTTTGTCATTTTTGTTGTTGAGAGGAAAGCACGCAGCACATATTTACATATTTAATACATATTCATTTAATACATATTTACATACATATCCATCGCTCTCAGCAGCGCGGAGGCGTCGAGATGTTCGTTAACAGTATATCGCTGCGAATTAAGGTATTTCCAACGTCTTTTTACTTCTAAGCGAGCAGGAAGTTGCTGGCTGCAATTCATTTAACGGCCACCGGCGTCGCTAATAACAAGGGTTTCTGAATTCTACATATAGCCCCTTTAACATATGGATGGTAATGTTTATATGGTCAGTTATGGTTGTTAAATTAGTCCAAACTTTATTATTACCATCCATTCAAATCTACACTGTACATCTTGAACATGTGACCATCCATACATCATCATTCAACAAACACATTCATCTGTAACAAACGGCAGTGACTGTTTTTCACTCCTGCAGGAGGAAGATGAACATCATCATCAGCTCTTCTGCTCCATCATAAACATTCTCCAGGATCTGTACACACATTTACAAAACAAACCGTACAGAAAACAAATGAACATAGTATAAAAATAAATGTAAGGGATCAGATGGCATGAAAGCGCTCGCTCCAGAGGACAAAAGACAAATCAACTATAATAAACGCGCTTTCATACAATGAAAGAATGTGAGTTTGTGTTTGCTTTGATACTCTCGGGTTCACTGATGATAAATGGCTTTTCTGAAAGGCTTCAAGTCCTTGAAAAAGTCTCACATGATGGAGGGAATGAAACAAAGCTGGAAGGAAAAGGTCCTGCGCTCCGGGACATGCTCCGTGTTTATGATGATGAGCCGTAGATACAGTAATGTACAGATGAGCTGCTCCCATAATTCCCCAGCAGAAGCGTGACGTGACGTCAGCGTGATTATACAAGCGCCTCGTTCGGTGACAGCTGAGAGAAACACATGAACAGACGTCAAACACCAGCAACAGAGCTACAAAAACAAAACTACTGAGAAAAACAGCTGGAGATTTGAGTCAAATCAATGAAATCAATTATCAATATAATATTAATATAATAACTGAACAGAAACATTAAAACAATAAATAAATCCCTGTCTTGACCCCTTTAACTAAAACTTTCATTATATTATACAAAAGTGTCATTTAAAGCTGTTCACAGAGATCGCCTCCAGCGTTTCAAAACAATTATGACGTAATGAAGCCTCGTTTACTGAAATCACGTGACTTTGATACACGCTCCGAATCACTGATGATTCAGAAACAAATGATTCATCATCAGCAAATCTCAACTGTTTGTTTATATCGTCTCAGAATGAAACTATATTATCATCCAGCTCTAAGGCATGGAGATATTAAGATATAAATATTAACATCATGATTTTCTGCTCTATTCTCATAATTCAGTTCAATATCCACAGAGTAATGTTTCAAAGAATGCAAATTTAAAGTCTCACCTGGGATTCAGATCCTAGAAAAGATTCTTGCTTTTCTGTGAAGGAAAAGAGAAAGAGTAGAGATGAAAGAGACTCAGAAACGGATTGGGAAGCATCTGCTCGACGCACTAATGCTAAGAGAGGTCACTCACTCCAGCTCCCCCTCTCTCGACCTACTGTGGCATGATGGGTGGAGCTGCTTCCCTCAACCACATCCGAACTCATAACCCTGTCTCTCCACCCTCAAACCTAAACCTAACCTAAGCTCCACCCTTGAGCTCCAGAGAGGTGGCGCTGAAGGTCATTACCTTAACGCTAATGCTGATCTGGTAATCTCTGCAGAACTGAACACAGACTTCATCTGAATGAGGTGGACATTAGTAAAAACTGCACAAATAAATATATTAGACGACAATTTCTGTATATAAGAATAGATCTATTAACACTGGGACTAGATCAAATTATTTTCTGTGGTGATTCACAGCATGTCTACACAAACAGTCAAACGTTTGGAATAATTAAGATTTATAAATGTTTCTGATATGTTGATATGTTACTATTTAAAACAGCTGTTTTCTATGTGAATATAATGTAAAATGTAATTTATTCCTTGAATTTTCAGCATCATTACTCCAGACTTCAGTGTCACATGATCCTTCAGAAATCACCTTCAGACTTCTTTCAAAAACACACAAAAAAAATCAGAATTATTCCAAACCGGCGGTGAACATCTGCGCTCATGAACACATTACATTATACAGACTCATGTGACTGTCGAAAGGTAACAACACTGAAGATACTGATCCAGCGTTTGTCTGCCACACTTACCACATGACCAGAAAATCAGCCTCAGCACTTCCTGTTTCATCACTTCAAAACAAAATGGACAGAACAGAAGAACACAAAGAGAAGCACATGCGAGACAAAAGAGACACGCAAGAAAACAGCAGAACCGGACATGTGACGGAAAACAAGGTGTTTTTAATAGAAATAACCCAAAGACATACAGCAGAAAACAAGAGAAACAAACCGCAGAATGATGACATCATGACATGGCACTGAGAGAGACTTTTTTAGGTAAAAACACTTTACAATAAGGTCCCGTTAGTTAGCGTTACTTAATGAAACCTTATTGTAACGTGTTACCTTTAAAAATACTAAAGGTGTAAAAGTATTTCCAGTCAAACTTTAGAGAAAGAAGAGGCTTTTCAAATGAGCAGTTTATGATGTTATTAATGGTGTGTTAAGTGTCTCTTTCAACCTGCTAACTTCACCCAAACCAGCAGCTAGTCAAAGTGCTGATAATATCAGGCTGACTCTTCCAGCATGCAGTGTGTGTTTCAGGCGGTCAGATGGCGGTTTCCAGTCGTTTCAAGGGCTTTACCTTTTTCTTGGCCTGCAGCAGCTCCTGGTAGGCACTGGATCTGATGAACCGGCTGTAGGAGTCGCTCTTCATGAGCTTATAGATGTGCTCCTGACGGAAGAAACACAAGCCGCTTCAATCACATGATGATGATGATGAAATCCTCGTGTTGATGGAACCCGGAGAGGATTTTCTTTTTCCCAAAAATGCTAGTTGATGTTATCACACTGGACTAAAACTTACTGACTTCACTCACACAGAATATAAATACTTCTCAAAAAAAGGTGATAATTTTTATGTTTTTCCCGATCTTGTTACAATTTTGGTGTTATGGGTCAAAAATGACCCGCCTACACAGAACTGCTTGTAAATCTCTCATCATGCTGATATCGCCAAATATCGGATTTAATCTTTTCATCAGCTTGTTTTCTTTCAGTTAGCACAGGTTTTGTGTTTGTTTGTGGAGCTGACTGATCGTACGCCTCACTGATCTGAGATCATGCTCCTCAGTTTTTTTGAGGTTAATTAGCTTCAGTGAACTTAAAAACTGAGGTACATCAGATCAGCGAGCCACAAACAAACACAAAATCTGTGCTAACTGAAAGAAAACAAGTTGATACACAGATTGAATACAACATTTGGTGATAATAGAGATTTACATCAATTTAAAAGGTGGATCATTTTACCAAATTAGGCAAGGGATTTTCAGCACACAGACCTGAGCGTCTTCGAAAGCGTATCGGCCGGGATCTTTGACGTTCTGCGTGGTTTTGTCGTAGCTCTTGGAGTCGACGTTGATGGCACTCGGAGCTCCAGGGGCGAGAAACTCCTCCCAGATCTCCTGCACCCTGCTGGGAACCTCACGGATGGGACGCTTCTTCAGCTCCTGAACCGACAGCCAAAACCTGCGCAGACAAAACCATCAAACACCTGACCCTATAGCGATAACACACTACTGGAAAATTATTACCCGCTTGAGTATATAGAGCACATCCGACTTCACCTGCACACATACAGTACACTCATGAAAAACAATATGAGCAAATCTCAACTGCTTGATTGTTGATATGGTAAAGCTGCACTGTGAAAAGAGGCATATAAATAAATCTGACTTCAGCAGTATTTAATGATCATGTGTGTTGAGCACCAGCAGATGGCGCTGCAGAGTTTCACTCCTCAAACTCATGTTAATAATCATCTGTTTTGTTTCCACTAAGCTATGAAAACATTCAAAACATTAAATGTTTTAAAACGTTTTTAAACATTTCATTTCATAAGTTCTTAAACATTACTTCTGAATGTTCTCTGAATTTTCTGAAACAAATAGTAACATTTAAAAAACGTTAAATGTCCAACTAAAATGTTTCAGGAAAAAAACACGTTCCATGAATGATGTATAAATGATAACGTTTTGAGAACATTATTAAAGACCAGATAACATTCTATTAACGTTACTGGAAGAACGTTTGTTCACAACGTTAAGAGAACCTTGCCAGAACGTTCCCTGTCAGCTGGTTTCATACCTCAGGTTCTCTGAGCTGAACTCGGACTCCAGGAACTTCAGGAACTGTTCTCTCCCGACCGGATCCTTCAAAACCTCATTGAATCCGAATCCCCAGCGCTTCACCCGCTGCTGTCCGGGCTCCTTACTGAGAGACAGAGACACAGGACGTTATTCTCCTGTCAAACACTTACGGAGAGGATCAGCGAGTGACACACACACCTGGCCTCCAGCTCCCAGGAAGTGATGTCATCAGTGATCCAGGGGTTCGACGGTTCTGGTGACGTGAAGAACGGATCGTACTCCATATACTGTTCTGAGTAACTCAACAAACTACAGACAGACACATTAATGATCATTAATAATAGTAATAATCTGCATTAAATTGATCAAAAGTGACAGTAAAGACATTTATAATGTTACAAAAGATTCTGTTTCAAATAAATGCTGTTCTTTTGAACCTTCTGTTCATAAAAGAATCCTGAAAAATAAAGCGAATCACAGTTTCCACTAAAATATGAACTGTTTTAAACATTGATAATCATCATATTAGAATGATTTCTGAAGGATCATGTGACACTGAAGACTGGAGTAATGATGCTGAAAATTCAGCTTTGATCACAGGAATAAATTACACTTTACTATATATTCACATAGAAAACAGCTGATTTACACTGGAATAATATTTCACTATTTTTACTGTATTTTTGATCAAATAAATGAACAGAAGAGACTTTTATCAAAACTTCTTTCAAAAAGTGTAGTTTATAACGAGTAATTTTAACGAGTCAGCTCACCTCTCTGCAACTTTGGACATTTTTAACCGATGTCTGTCTATCTGCGTCTGCCAGTATTGTATCTGAAAGAGAACAGATGACCGCAGATTATGTGTTTTTTTGTTTTTAATTACAGTCACAGTTCTATAACCGATGGATCAAAATGAATGTCTGAGATGATTCGAACGCTCAAAAGATCGGTGTGGAATCAAAAAACACATGAACAAAAATATAAACACGAGTAAACTTGACGAGACAGCAGCCTGCATTCATAATGTGTGTGTGTGTGTGTGTTAATGAACACACTCTTCTTCTGCTCATCATGTGCTGCTCATTAAAACTGTGTCATGAAGATTTAATGTGAAGACGGGCTAATTTTAGTCAGAATTAACTATAAAGTGTGTTCTCATAAATAAGTCACTCGCCCGTATCGCTCTGGTTTCTCAGACGCTCTCGTGTGGTGAGGAGATTTATGTTTAATATATATCGCATGCGTTCATACTACAGTCATACAGAACTTTCATGCAATTTCTCAAGTGACTTCTGGAGAAAATAACAGGATTGGCTGAGAAGAAAAACAGTTTCTCCTTAGAAAATATAATATATGACATTCAAAGGCTACTAAGTTTTGCATAAAAACTGGTGGATGGAAACAGCTGACGTGTGTGTGTGTGTGAGAGAGAGTGTGTGAGTGAGTGTGTGTGTGTGTGTGTGTGTGTCACCTGGTTCCGCAGCTCGTCCTCTGTGGGCTCTTTGACCTCCGGTGTGGCCGTGTGAGTCGGACTGTGGCTGCGGATGTCGTTCTGTAAGCCGTACACTGACTGCAGAAACATACAAACAGTTTCTTCTTTATTGTCAGTACAAGCGTTTATGCACCAATATTTGACAGAGACAGACTGTGTTACTGAGGGAACATGAGTGTGGCGTCATCTGTTCACATTTACCTGCAACAAAACTTACAGTACACTGTGTCACTTTTTATACAAGTCAGATGATCTCTTTCTGGCCAGAATAAAAGTGTTGAGTCGACGAGACTTATACATGCTGTTAATGTGTGTGTGTGTGTGTGTGTGTGTGTGTGTTTTTACCTTCCGTGTTTTGTGCGGCTGCTTCATCCGGGAGGATTTCTTTATGTCGGCTTCAGTTGTGTTCACACAGCCAGGCTGCAAGAGTTTTAGACCGTTTAAAGACTCTTAAATCATTAAGGTTTGAGTTTGTCATACTGAGGTGTGTAACAGCAATGAAGATATGTGAATATCAAATGATGATATTATAATTTCATTCATCATTTAGACTCTTCAGAGATCATGCAGAACTGAATCACCGTCACTGTGGAGTGAGAGTTTGTAAATCAGACAAACAGGGATGTTTATGGTACTGATCTTTCTGTGCTGAATCCTGTAATACTTTTATCTACAGACAAACGCGCTTCATTTTTGATCTCACCACCGGTCTGTGAACGTCCCAGAAGGCCCGCTCCTGACTGTCCAGGATCTTCCGCTCAATCTTGTCCCGCTTCTTGTCCACTCTGACAGGAGAGAGAAACACAAACACACACACACTGATTTGAGTGTCCTGATGTTGTTAGAGGTTAAACACACACTGGACGTCTGAGTTAATCATGACTGACCTGAGATCTGACCACTTACTTTGCTTGTGCTTCAGCTTGCATAAATATAAACTCCCATTTCCGTGCAAAAGCTCTCTGTAGTCTCGCCAAACTCTCCTGCGGGAAACACACACACACACACACACACACACACACACACACACAGTCAGCAAAATACAATATCTGCCAATGCGTTTGATGCTTTATTCCATAAATCCTGTTTATCGACAGTGAGATGGGTGAGAACATTAAAAATGTTAAGTGGGATTTTCATTAATCCATATAAACAGATAAGAGAGACGCTTACAGCTTCATAATCGGCCAACTCCAGACGAGCTTTATTTTGCATGGTTCGTTTACAGAGGTACACGGCTGCAGAGAGAGAGAGAGAGAGATCATGTGATGAGACAGTGTCTGTCTTCATACGTCTGCAGTGTAAACATGACACGCTCTCGCAGCACCGCACTGAACAGACGCTTTATCTGCATGTGTTGGTCTGTGTTTGTTTTGATATAACGTTCACATTCAAGCAGGATAGTAAATGAGCTTTACATTAGTAATATTATATATATATATTCAGACACATAAACGTGATTTATAGCAGTGGTTCTCAACCAGGGGTCACTAGGGGGCATCAGCACACTTCCAAAGAGGCTGCTAAATGACTTCAATGATTAAAATAAGACTAAAAAAGAACGTTTTTCTTTTTTTAATTCATTCCTGCAACATTTAACAACAAGGATTCTCAGTCTTGGAAAACCTGGATATATGACTGCGATTTCTAGACCTGGAAAAGTCATGGAAATTAATAAAATCTTAAAAAGTGAAGGAAATATATACTGTACATATCTTTGGATTATCTTTATTTGGGGGCTTTTCATTTGATTAATGAACTATCATGTCATGTAATTAATTAGATGTCATTAACGGACAGTGTAATTAAAAGCTGGAGTGTGTGTGACATCTCTCTGTCTCACTGAGACGAACATCATGCACAGTTTGTTGATCGATTGTTCTGATGTGGTCCGACACTTTCTCATGTTTCAGGACACCAGCGCTCAAGAACAGCAGCGGAGATCACACAGGTCCATCAGAGGTGTGTGATCACACAGGTCCATCAGAGGTGTGTGTGTGTGTGTGTGTGATCACACAGTTCCATCAGAGGTGTGTGTGTGTGTGTGTGTGTGTGTGTGATCACACAGGTCCATCAGAGGTGTGTGTGTGTGTGTGTGATCACACAGTTCCATCAGAGGTGTGTGTGTGTGTGTGTGTGTGATCACACAGTTCCATCAGAGGTGTGTGTGTGTGTGTGTGTGTGTGTGTGTGTGTGTGTGTGTGTGTGTGTGAGATCACACAGGTCCATCAGAGGAGGTGTGTGTGTGTGTGTGTGTGTGTGTGTGTGTGTGTGTGTGTTCTTACCATAGTCAGTGTTTTCTGGCTCCCAGCAGTTTGATGGCCAGAAGTATGGAGTCTGAGGTCAACAGAAACAGGAGCACTCATCAACTGTCATCATTTCAGATCTCTTACTCACATGATTGTCCTGAATATACAGTCTAGCTGAACATCTGACCACATCTAGTTTCACCTGCTGAACAACGTGTGAAGCACAGAATCCTCTAGAATCTGTACGTGTAGAATTAGGATTCACCTCACTGGAATCACTGGAATAACCAAACCTGCTCATTCCCGTTGAGCATATAGACAATATCAATGACATCATTAATATGAATATGTATCAGAAAAAGAATGACATCATGAATATGAATCAAAATATGAATTATGTCATGAATATATGTATCAAAATATGAATATGAATATCAGAATATGAACAACATCATGAATATGAATATCAGAGTATGAATATCATCATGAATATGAATTTCCATCATAATTTGAAAGACATCATGTTTCATCATGTTCATATTCTGATACATATTCATCAACATGACAGATAGTAAAAACACTGTAACAAAATGATCCATATCATGAACAGATCGACGGTTCTGAACTTCAGATGGTCACGAGGTTCTCGGCCAATCACGTGAGAGAATGTCAGAGTCTCACCTGAAACCGGTAGAAGGTTCCGTCGTCCTTCAGCATGAGGACATGGTCTGATATGGGGAAGAAATAACCGTGAGCGGCCATCAGCGTCCCCAGATGAAGAGCCTCCACTGCAACACACACACACACACACACACACACACACACACACACACACACACACACACACACACACACACAGTATTTAACTGAGCAGCTCTTTGATCCGTCTCTCTCTCAGAGATGAAAGGTCTGTGTGGGACGAGCTTCTTCATTTTAACTAGAGACACTTGAGATGTTTCAGATGAATCTGCTGTTGTCCTTCAACCGTCTCGTCTCAGGGATTGTTCCGTCTGGAGTCGTTACAGATTTCAGAGCAATAAACAAACTCTGTTCGAGTAAATAAAGCTGCTCAGCTCAACAATACAAATAAATTAAAGTTCACCCGAAAATAAAAGTGCATCATATCCTCTCCCTCATGTCCTTCCAAACACAGACGAACACAAAAAAGACATTTAGCAGAAAACAGACAACAACTTCTGAACGCTCTGTGTGAAAAACAATCTCCTCGTGTTCCACAGAAAGAGTTTGAAATCACAGACTGTGTAATAATAAACAGAATATTCATTTTTGGATGAATTATTCCTTATTACTACATTCCCCGTCTGTCAGGCTCTAGATCAGCAGTTCTCAAACTTCACTAAAATATTCAGCTAGCTCTGGTTGTGTTTTTAAAAGGTAACTAAAATAGTTAAAATTAAAATAATTCAATTCCAGAAGTTTTAAGATCTGAATAAGGATCCTGCTCTCTTTAACCAATGAATTTACATCACATTTACAGATTTTAAGATTTTTTAAAAATATTTTTACTCACAATTTCTACCTGATTAAATATTTTAGAGCTTGGCATAACTAGTAAAATACGTTCATTATAAAATGCCTATGCCATTAATATTTTATTAATGTGCATGACTTTTTCAGGTCTAGAAATCACACTTTTATTATATATATATATAAAAAATATATTTTATTTTCCAAGCCTGTGAGAATACTGGTTCTTCAAAGACAAAAAAAACAAAAAAAACAAAAAAAAAAAAACAGGGTTGAGGGTTGAATATCTTGAAAATATATATAAAATAAATGTATTTTAATGAAAAATCAAAACAATTTTTAAAAATATATTTATATATCCATATCAATTTTTGTAATTGTTTTAGCTTATTTTAATGCTTGTTTTGTTTAAGGGTGTTAGGATCCACTGATCCAGTGTCTCGCAGGTTTTTATCTACTCGAGTCTCTTGTGAAGTGTAATTCAGCGCTCTCTTGAAGACGTGAAGATCTCTCAGAGCAACACAACCGGCAGAAACCAGCACACCTGCTTCTCCACGAGGTCAGAGACAGAAGAGACAGAGAAACACCTGCTGACATTCCCATACTGCACTCACAATGAAGCAGAATCTGAGCTGAACCTGAACGTGAGAGGCGTCACACGCGTCAGCTGGTCATTTGTGTCCTCTGGATGTAAAACAGAGGCTGATTTCATGAAGGTCACGTCAGGCTAAAAACAAATCAAGCTGAAATCAATGCAGCTCGGTGGATGTAAATGCCAGCGTTTGATTTCCTCCTTGAGCCGTTTATTTACTGCCGTCACCTTCGGCAACCCGCGGCCTAATTGAATAACGACAAACGCTCTGAACAATCTGCCAGCCTAATGAGTTTAACACGGTAAAAGGGTTTGTGTGACACCAGCTGATCGGTTTGCTCTCGTGAGCTCGTATTTCAGAAGTCTTACTGTACCTTGATCTTCAATGTTCAGGTTCTTCTGCATCCATTGGACAATATCAGAGCCTGAAAAACAGAAGAGATGACACACAGAGAGTCCATGAAACAGTGAATTTATTCAGATACATTTACATTTATATGCTTTTTATCTGAACTAACTGCATTCGTTCATCCTCCTGGAGTGGGTGTTAAACGACAGGCCTGAAGCTGCAGCTCTGACCTTCGTGTTTGTTTCAGGACACAAATCATTCAGGTAATGATGCCTCATTATCTCGGGAACAGGCGCAGCCGTACGGGAAGCACGAGCCGATGTTTGTGGAAAGTAGGTTTTGGGGGCAGCCGGTGCGAGGGCTTGTTAAACCCAGTGAGTTTGGGGAGATTTTGTGTCTTGCAGAGGCTTGTAGAAAAACACCCGAGAGACGTGTGTGTCTGAAAGAGCGTCTTCAGGGACGGCAGAAATAAGAGCATCCTGTTTTTAATTGAAACAGTGATTCGGACAGAGAGCGTGTCCTGATAACGTCCTCTGAAGGACACAGATCAAGATCGGCTTCACCGTCTCTCGGCTGGAGAAAGTAGAACAAGATCTCGACTGAGAGACGATTCAGGTCCAAACGGACTCAAATTACTTTAATTCCTGTTCCTGATCTTATTGTGAATGTTTCCGCCACGGAATTAAAAATAAAAAAGTAATTGTCATTTTTTATCTCACAATGCTGAGAAGAAAAAGTCAGAATTAAAGGATATAAACTTGAAATTCTGACTTTTTTTCTAGCGATTGTGAGTTTCTGTCACACAATTATGAGACTTTTTCTCGCAATTCAGAGTTTTTATCAATGGAAGTGACAAGAAAAATAAGAAAAAATCTGGCTTTGGTAAATCATAATTATGACCAGTTGAAATTATTACATCATAATTTTGTTTTTTTTATGTCATAATTATGACTTAAATCATAATTCCAACTAATTATGTCATAATTTCAACTTTTCAAGTCATAATTTCAACCATTAAATTAGTTTCAACTTAATTGTCTTTTTATGTCATACTTATGACTTTAAGTTATAATTTTAACTAATTGTCATAATTTTGACTTATTATTGCTATAATTTTGGCTTTTCATTCTAATGATTTTGTCATTTTAAGTTGTGCTGCTTCATATTTTTGTGGAAACCATCATACATTTTATTTTTCCGGATTCTCTGAGGAATAGAAAGTTAACAGCATTTATTTGAAACAGAATGTTTTGTCACATTGTATCTTCTGATCAATTTAATGTGTCCTTGCTGAATAAAAGTATTCATTTCCTTAAAAAAAATTGTGATTGTAAAATGTTGAACATCAGTGTATATCAAAATAAAACTGAAGTCATGCAAAGAGCAGCTCGTACAACTTAACATAATTATTTTTATTTTTATTATTTAGTTCTTAATTTTAATCTCTGGACAAGTTTCTGTAAATTAAAAAAACATTGAAAACAAACATCATTACAGCAGATGAACAACAGATGTTTTTATCTGAAGTGACTTACAAAAGAGCAATTTCTCAATATTCATAAAACACAATGAAAGAGTTGAAGCATAAACCAGATACTGGAGAAACTAGAAAAATGCAGAAAAGAAGAGAAGGAGGACTTTAATGTGACTCAAACAAAAAGTTTAATGTCACAGACGTCTGAAGGAAACTCGCAGTAACACAAGAAGGCATGTTGAGTACGCGCGGTTCAACAGGACGAGCGAATATTCTGCGATTGTGTACTTGTGTTTGTTTCTGGCCTTAAAACCTGGAGTGTGTGTCTTTCAGTTTCTCACACACATGAGCAGCAACACCAGCTGTTCCCAGCAGCTAAATTTATACTCTTTTAATTATCACTGTCTGTCTCAGAGCAGCGGGTCCATATGGATCTCACTCACTCAAACACTCGCCCTACTTCTGATTCTCTCGCTCTTCCGCCATTCTCATTTGTGCTAATTATTGTGTGTCTTTGTTGTTCTTTTTGTGGATTTGCAGAGTCTTTGGAGGATTTAGTGTGAATGTGTGTGTTTGGACACAAAGCATCACAGATTTCACTATAGTTAAGGCCAATGTCACACTGAGAGGCGCTTTGATTGATTTCTGTGTTGACAGCACAACATATTACTGCTCCTGTAGCCGTGTGTGTGTGTGTGTGTGTGTGTGTGTGTGTGTGTGTGTGTGTTGTTGTCTGTAACTCTTAAAGAATTAGTTTGACACGCATTACGTAATCACATTGGAAAAGTCATGCGTGACGTATGCAGAAGTACCGATCCAGTGTTTACAAAGCGAACATCAAAGATTAAGTCAAACACCCTTTACAAAAAAAAAGGTAAAACAACGATGTCGGACGATTTTGAAGTTGGAGGAGAAAATGAGATGGAGTTTTTCGCCCTACCGCGGTACTTCTGCCTACGTCACGCGTGACCTTTCCAACATGATTACGTAATGCGTGGAGCATCACAGAGCAGTGCAAGACGAGCATTTGTGGTTAAAAAGTATATAATATTTTTTTATTTTTTTTAGAAAATGTCCGATGGTTTCTCTAGATAAGACTCTTATTCCTCGTCTGGGATCGTGTAGAGCTCTTTGAAGCTGCACTGAAACTGACATTTGGACCTTCAACCCGTTGAACCCCAGTGAAGTCCACTATATGGAGAAAAATCCTGGAATGTTTACCTTCATTTCTTTTCCACTGAAGAAAGAAAGACATGAACATCTTGGATGACATGGAGATGAGTAAATTATCAGGATATTTTCATTCTGAAGTGAACTAATCCTTTAAGATGTTTCAGAAACACATCTGTTTACAAACAGAGTGAACGAGTGAACGAGTGAACGAGTGAGTGCACTACACAGTGTACTTCAAGTGTTCCTCTGTTCCTCTGTCCTCTACATCCCAGAATACCACAAGTGTTTGAAGTGTTTCGGCTGCGGTTTCTACATTTCAGATGTCGTTTATTGAAGATGCTTATGTAAGACACTCGATTACATAACGGCAGGAACAGCAGAGGAGGATCTGAACTGCTCCTCCGTCTCACACTGAACTTTCTGGGGCTTTTCATCATCATCATCATCTCCTCAGTGCTGCTCTCCCATGATGCATCAGATCTGTGGGTCCTAATTAATGCATTAATAAAATAAAGCCTGTGGGCTGTTCGACTTCAATCACAGCTGGCTGATTCTCAGAGAAACAAGAACTGATGAATTGATGCACCTTAAACTCAGTGTAAGTCGCTTTGGATAAAAGTGTAAATGTAAACGCATTAATGTGAATGCAAACACACCCTGAGCGCAGACTCTCTGCGGGATGAACTGTGCAAATTCCCAAAATGAAAACTTTAGGTTAGTAATGAGAAAAAACGACTGGAGCACTTTAGTGTTTTTGTAGCTCTGGTCATGTAAAAGAGCTGCGAGTGAGTAAATAATGACAGCATTCTGATTTTGGCGGGAACGATTCCTTTAAATATCTCTCTCAAGGCTCAATGTAAATGCCAAAACATGTTTGGAGGCCGCAGGACCGGCAGCTCTATCGAGCACGTCTCTTTCAAGCAGACGTCTGACAGATCTGTCTCTCTTTGCTCATGCTAGCGTCCAGCCGTGACCTCTCTTCAAAGCCCGCGGCATTGTTTGATGGCTCCGGTCTCTGTTTGTCCTCATCTGAGCAGCTCCTGTCAGTCCTCGGGTATTCTGGGATCGGTGTTTGGACTGTGGGACGGTTTCCTCATTAGCGTTCGCGCGTCTCCTCGGGAATCTCTGCAAACAGCTCAAACCGCGAGACTCGAGGACTATAAAAAGGTTTCTGTCACTGTCAAAGTCTCATTTATTCATGAACCATCAAAGATTCAGAGCGCGAGGAGTTTCTCATGAGCCGCAGACTTGATTCATATCACAGCAACAGTTCATATAACATCCGTTTTATAATTTTACATTTACTGTTAGGAATGAGTTTGTGTTTATCAAGACATACAGAAAAATAAAATATAAAGAGAAAATAATAAAATGAGATGAAGTACACTTTCATTTGTAAAGTATTCACTGGATCATATTTACATATACACTCATATTTACAAATAAATAAATAAATTATATATATATATATATATATATATATATATATATACACACACACATACACACATAAATTGTTATTTATTCATGTGTATGTAAATATAAATGAGTATATAGGTATATTTATTTAATTATATACTGTATATATTTACTTATATAATTATGTTTTATATGTGAATATAAATGTCTGTATGTATTTATAAATGAATAAATATTTATGTTTGTATATGTAAATAAAAATGTGTATATTTTATTTGTGTATATGTGAATACAAATATGTTTGTGTGTATATTTTATATATATATATATATATATATATATATATATATATATACACACACATACACACACACACACGAAAAAAACAAATAAATGAATATTTATGTGTGTATATGAATATGTGTATATTTTTATTTATTTATAAATCAATATTTATTTATGTATGCTAATATAGACGTGTATATACTATATATTTATTTATGTGGATATAAATGTCTGTGTGTATACATTTATTTATTATATATATTTATGAATAAATAAATATATAAATAAATATTATGTGTATATGTAAATGTGTATATTTTTATTTATTTATTTATAAATATTTATTTATTTATTTATATGCATCTGTAAATTACATATATAATTTACAGACACACACAAACATAAATAATAAATATAAATATATAAATAAATAAAAATAAACAATATATTTATAGATAAATAGATAGATAGATAGATAGATAGATAAAGACACATATTAATAAATAAAAACAAAAGAAATGGAGTTGTGTATAAGTAAGATGAAGCTCTGGAGCATGGGTTAATGAAGGAATGATCATCTGAACACACCTGAAAACACACTGGGAATCTTGGACAAAAAGCTCTTGACGGTCCGGATGGGAATCCCGTTCTTTTCGTCCTGCATGCGGGCGATGATGTCTTCCATCTGAGAGCGGGAAGAGAGCGAGAGAGATCAGCTTCACAGCCTGACGTCTGGAACAATCACAGTAATTACACGCTTCATAATTAGCCTTCTATTCTGTGTAATTACGCTTAATTTCTGTGTGATTAAACAGTGTTGTACTCACATTTACTTTCACTCTTGACAGCACATACTCTAAACCTGCTCTACAGCAGCGCAAACAAATACATCCATGAACAGTCATCTGAGAGCAGAGTTATTCTGATGTACAGACACATTAATATTCATAAACACAAACAAACACAAAGATGACGGGGCTTTCTAGGGGTTTGTTTGGCTGTTTAAACTCTCACACCTCACAGCCGCTCGCAGGGACTGAAAATCCCTCTTAATCTTCCAAAACAAAATGACATTTGGGATGCTGAGAGACTCCAGGGGGGCGGAGTTAAGCCAGCAGCAGGTGTGACTCTCTGATTGGCTGGCACTCTGCCGGACGGAGCCGTTTGATTGGTTTTTCTCTCACACAAACTCACACTCGAGCCAAGAAGTGACTGAAGAAACAAATGGAATCTTGCTGTAAAGTGTTACCAATTTAACATTTGCTCTTCTGAGAAAACGGACATCATCTTTCATCCAGAAATGTGTCCCAAATTTTGTCCAATCAAATGCTTGACCAATCTGCATGTATGATGTCATTTTGACAGCTAAACTTCTGTAATCTCACATACTGAGAAATACTGAGATGAATGAACTCATCATGAGGCTCACGGCTGTGTTCAGAGAGAGAGACCGGCGCCGGTCAGAGCGTCCGAGAGGAGAAAACAAGTTCACTCGCTCATGTCACTCGCTTTCGACCCTGAGCAGAGATTCTCATCTCCATCTGAACTTCAGCCAAACCCAGAGTGTGTCTTTTGATGCTCGAGATGCACAAACACACAGATCACACTTCAGACTGATTCACTGCGCTGGTCAGATACTCGCGTCCAGCTGATCTACGCCAGAAACAGACAGAAACGTCAGTCTAGTGTCTTATAAAGCTGAAGAAAGCTGAGAGCGACAGTGTTTTCTCAGGGATATTAAATGATCACACAGTCTGATGACGGACAGAAAGAATCTCAGTCAAGCGCTGTGTGGAATAATCCAGCGTCTGAAGCACATTTACACTGTCAGTCATTCAGGTGATTTATAGCAAAATGTATGTTGTTGCATGTGTTTAAAAAGCAAAAAACACAAATTAAATGAATGTGTTGAATTCTGAGGGAATACATGAACTGATATAAAATAAATACCTTGAAATGGATAAAGTTTAAATTTGGATAAAAGCGTCTGACAGATGCATGAATGTAAACGTAAACAATTACAGGGATGATAATGCATCACAGTATTCAATGAGAAAAAATACACAGGAACTGATTTGAGATATTTATATAAAGCTGTATATGTAAGAGGGGCGTTTCCTCCGAGGAGGCAAGGGAGGCAGTGCCTCCTCAAAAAAATAGGATGAGAAATTAATCCATATTACATATAAAACAACACAAATATTACAAATTATGACATTAAAAAGAGCTTAAAGAGTTAGTTCACCCAAAAAAGAAAATAATGTCATTAATTCCTCACCCTCATGTCGTTCCACACCCGTAAGACCTTCGTTAATCTTCAGAAAGCAAATTGAGATATTTTTGATGAAATCCGATGGCTCAGTGAGGCCTGCATCGCCAGCAATGACATTTCCTCTCTCAAGATCCATTAATGTACTAAAAACATATTTAAATCAGTTCATGTGAGTACAGTGGTTCAATATTAATATTATAAAGCCACGAGAATATTTTTGGTGCGACAAAAAACAAAATAACGACTTATATAGTGATGGCCGATTTCAAAACACTGCTTCATGAAGCTTCGGAGCGTTATGAATCTTTGTGTCGAATCATGATTCAGAGCGCCAAAGTCACGTGATTTCAGCAGTTTGGCGGTTTGACACGTGATCCGAATCATGATTCGACACAAAAGATTCATAACACTCCGAAGCTTCATGAAGCAGTGTTTTGAAATCGGCTGTCACTATATAAATCGTTATTTTGTTTTTTTGGCGCACCAAACATATTCTCATCGCTTTACAATATTAATATTGAACCACTGTACTCACATGAACTGATTTAAATATGTTTTTAGTACATTAATGGATCTTGAGAGAGGAAATGTCATTGCTGGCTATGCAGGCCTCACTGAGCCATCGGATTTCATCAAAAATATCTATGTTCCGAAGATTAACGAAGGTCTTACGGGTGTGGAACGACATGAGGGGGAGTAATAAATGACAGAATTTTCATTTTTGGGTGAACTAACCCTTTAAGTCACTCGTATTTCTAAAGAATTTCTAAAAGTGTGCGGTGGGTTTTGTGGGGGGTAATTGAGAATGAATGGGGGAAAGTCACGTGAGAGGAGGCAATGACTCCATCGCGCTATAATTGGATGTAATTGGTTATGATTGGATATGATTGGTTTGTGCGATAAATCCCGCCTCTTGTTTACGTGCACCACCCGCGTGTCAGTTTGAATGAACAAATGATGCCGTCAATGGGAAGACTAATCGAAAAGTAAGTAAACAGATCACCCAGTTAGATATCACCGCTTTATGTCACGTCAAAATCAAACTTGAAATGGACTGAAAACACGATGACTGCGGGGGGTTTAGTGCAATCAGCTTGGTGAAATTAAAAATACATCTTCGTGTCTGTGACAGACGGTGTTTACGGAGCATGACTGATGATCCAAAATAGCCTAAGACGACATCAATACACAAATAAAATACATTATTTAAATTATTATTGCCTTTATTATTATTTTGGAATGAATGTAGAAATGCTTAACTTGATGAGATTGACTTGGTTTTGATAAATAGAACATTTATTACAATACATTGTTAATGTAAAATTACAAAATAGAATTGTATTTGGTTTCTTTTTTCTTTTTTGATGTAAAGTAATGTTCATTTAACAAGGAAGATGTGTCAACGTTAGAGTAATGCACATGAATTTACATTGATTCATAAAAAATTAAAAAATGTGCCTCCTCATTTCAGAACACTGATCTGTAAGTACGCCCAACTTCATCCAGATTCAGCCATCAAATCTCAACTGTTTGTTTATATCGTCTCAGACTGTAACTATATTATCATCCAGCTGTAATGTGACTATAAGGCATGAAGATATTATAAACATCAACATCAGGGTTTCTGTAAAGCTGCTTTGAAACAATGTGTACTGTGAAAAAAGATTATATATACATTTGCTAAATTTACTGTAAATGTCACAGATGTGTGTGATCTTACTCTGTGTCGCCCTCAAACCCTTGTGCGCGATAAAAGTGCCTCGACCAATCAGAGCGCAGACGCTCGTTAAAGACACAGATGGACCGTCAGAGTGACGCACACATGCTGCCATAGCAACAGTGTCAATAAACTAAGAGGACATATCTCTCTCACACACACTCTCACACACACACACACACACGTTTGTTTTTGTGAATTGTGGGCACATTCCATAGGCGTAATGGTTTTTATACTGTACAAACTGTATTTTCTCTCCCCCTACACCAACACTACCTCTAACCCTACCCATCACAGGAAACTGTGCACATTTTTACTTTCTCACAAAAACTCATTCTGTGATTTATAAGTCTTTCATAAATGGGGACATGGAGTAATGTCCTCATTAGTCACCCTCTCCTTGTAATACCTATCATACCCATGTACACACACACACACACACACATATATATCATATAAAAGATTCAAACAGTCTGTAGAAAAACTTAATAAACAACTAGTTAGTTAAAGTTAAATTACTTAAAGGGATAGTTCACCCAAAAATGAAAATTATTCCATGATTTACTAACCCTCATGTATTACTTTTCTATGGATGGATGCATTATTTTTGGCTTCAAAACGCAACGTAAATCATGGGATAATTTTCATTTTTGGGTGAACTATCCCTTTCAACTGGTGACATGTTTATGGAAGTGTCATATATATATCATACTCTCTCTCTCTCTTTCACACTCACTCTCACTTTTTCTATTATCAAAGTTCATAAAAAGCATGATTTCCCATGTGTCAGTGGCCTTCCCGTGTGTCTCCCCGCAGGAGCTGTATAATTAAGAATGAGGCTGATGAACACTAACAGAACGAGCCGGACGTCCAGTGAACTACAGTCTGTTACTGTGAGATCAACTGATGAATTACAGACAGCAGAGGAAAAACACTGCGCAATGCAAATAATATCACGCAACTAACAAAAACTTGTTCTAAGAATGTTTTGCCAATGTTCCCACTAAGTTATGAAACGGTATTTCTGAATGTTCTACGAACGTCTCGTTTTAAAAAAAAAAAAAACATCCAGT